>NC_053025.1:314686667-314859705 GCF_003073215.2 Triticum urartu
AACTCTTTAACACTATTCTAAAATTCAGAGGGCATCTTATTATAATTTCCATAAGAGTTGTTGTAGGAATTCCCATAATTATTAGAATGATTACTAGGATATGGCCCAGGATTAAAATTCCCTCTATAAGTGTAGTTACCAAAAGTATTCCTACCAAAAAAATTCACATCCATAGATTCATTGTTATTCTCAATCAAAGTAGACAAAGACATATCATTAGGATCAGAAGAAACACTCTTAGTAGCAAATAATTTCATAAGTTCATCCATCTTTCCACTCAAAACATTGATTTCTTCTATCGCATACACTTTTTTATTAGAAGATCTTTCAGTATGCCATTGAGAATAATTAACCATAATATTATCTAGGAGTTTAGTAGCATCTCCTAAAGTGATTTCCATAAATTTGCCTCCCGCGGCCAAATCTAAAAGATTTCTAGAAACAAAATTCAATCCGGCATAAAAAATTGTATAATCATCCACAAATTCAAACCATGAGTAGGGCAATTACGTATCATTAATTTCATTCTCTCCCAAGATTGTGCAACATGTTCATGATCAAGTTGCTTAAAGTTCATAATATCGTTTCTAAGAGAGATGATCTTAGCAGGAGGGAAATACTTAGAGATAAAAGCATCTTTGCACTTGTTCCAAGAATCAATACTATTTTTAGGCAAAAACGAAAACCAAGCTTTAGCACGATCTCTAAGTGAAAAAGGAAATAGCTTCAATTTAACGACATCATTATCGACATCTTTTTTATTTTGCATATCACATAAATCAACGAAGCTATTCAGATGAGTAGCGGCATCTTCAGTAGGAAGGCCGGCGAATTAATCTTGCATAACAAGATTCAACAAAGCAGTATTGATTTCACAAGATTTAGTATTGGCAAGAGGAGCAAGAGGAGTGCTAAGGAAATTATTATTATTATTGGTATTGGTGAAGTCACACAATTTGGTAGTATCTTGAGCCATCGCGACAAACAAGCAATCCAACACACGAGCAAACAAGAGCAAACGGGCAAAAGAGGCAAATACAGAGGGAGGATAGAGAGAGAGGGCGAATAAAACGGCAAGGGTGAAGTGGGGGAGAGGAAAACGAGAGGCAAATGGCAAATAATGTAATGTGAGAGATAGGTATTGTGATGGGTACTTGGTATGTTGACTTTTTGCGTAGACTCCCCGGCAATGGCGCCAGAAATTCTTCTTGCTACCTCTTGAGCTTGCGTTGGATTTCCCCGAAGAGGAAAGGATGATGCAGCAGAGTAGCGTAAGTATTTCCCTCAGTTTTTGAGAACCAAGGTATCAATCCAGTGGGAGGCCATGCTCAAGTCCCTCGTACCTGCAAAATGATAGCTACTCGCAACCAATGCAATTAGGAGTTGTCAATCCGTTCATGGTCACTTACGAGAGTGAGATATGATAGATATAATATTTTTGGTATTTTTGGTATAGAGATGCAAAGTGAAAAGTAAAAGGCAAAGTAAAAAAGTAAGCAATATTAAAGTGATGGAGATTGATATGATGAGAATTGACCAGGGGGCCATAGGTTTCACTAGTGGCTTCTCTCAAGAGCATAAGTATTCTACGGTGGGTGAACAAATTACTATTGAGCAATTGACAGAATTGAGCATAGTTATGAGAATATCTAGGCATGATCATGTATATAGGCATCACGTCCGTGACAAGTAGACCGAAACGATTCTGCATCTACTACTATTACTCCACTCATCGACCGCTATCCAGCATGCATCTAGAGTATTAAGTTAAAAACAGAGTAACGCTTTAAGCAAGATGACATGATGTAGAGAGATAAATTCATGCAATATGAAATAAACCCCATCTTGTTATCCTCGATGGAAACGATGCAATACGTGCCTTGCTGCCCCTTCTGTCACTGGGAAAGGACACCGCAAGATCGAACCCAAAGCTAAGCACTTCTCACATGGCAAGAACTACCAATCTAGTTGGCCAAACCAAACGGATAATCCAAAGAGACTTGCAAAGATAACCAATCATACATAAAAGAATTCAGAGAAGATTCAAATATTATTCATAGATAGACTTGATCATAAATCCATAATTCATCGGTCTCAACAAACACACCGCAAAAAGAAGAAGATTACATCGAATAGATCTCCACAAGAGAGGGGGAGAACTTTGTATTGAGATCCAAAAAGAGAGAAGAAGCCATCTAGCTACTAACTATGGACCCGAAGGTCTGAGGTAAACTACTGACACTTCATCGGAGAGGCTATGATGATGTAGAAGCCCTCCATGATGACGGCCCTCTTCGGTGGAGCTCCGGAACAGGCCCCAAGATGGGATCTCGTGGATACAGAAAGTTTCCGCATCGGAATTAGGTTTTTGGCTCCCCCTAATCGTTTGGGGGTATGTAGGTATATATAGGAGGAAGGAGTATGTCGGTGGAGCACCGAGGGGCCCACGAGGCAGGGGGGCGCGCCCCCCACCCTCGTGACCGCCTCTTTGACTCCTTGGAGTAGGGTCCAAGTCTCCTGGATCACGTTTGGTGAGAAAATCACGTTCCCGAAGGTTTTATTCCGTTTGGACTCAATTTGATATTCTGTTTCTCCAAAATACTGAAATAGGCAAAAAACAGCAATTCTGGGCCGGGCCTCCGGTTAATAGGTTAGTCCCAAAAATAATATAAAAGTGGAAAATAAAGCCCAATATAGTCCAAAACAGTAGATCATATAGCATGGAGCAATCAAAAATTATAGATACGTTGGAGACGTATCAGCAACCCACAGGTACCAATCTGAAATTTGGATACAAAGATTGGATACAAGAGATGAACTAGCTAGGGTTTGAGATGGGATGGTGCTGGTGAAGATGTTGATGGAGATTGACCCTCTCACGATGAGAGGATCATTGGTGATGACGATGGTGATGATTTCCCCCTCCTGGAGGGAAGTTTCCCCGGCAGAACAGCTCCGTCAGAGCCCTAGATTGGTTCCGCCAAGGTTCCGCCTCGTGGAGGCGGTGTCTCATCCCGAAAGCTTGCTTATGATTTTTTTCCTCGACGAAAGACTCCATATAGCAGAAGATGGACATCGGAGGGCCACCAGGGGGCCCACGAGGCAGGGGGTCCGCCCAGGGGGGTAGGGCGCGCCCCCACCCTCGTGGCCAGGGTGTGGCCCCCCTCTGGAACTTCTTGCGCTCAGTATTTTATATATATTCTGGAAATAGCTTCTGTGAAGTTTCAGGACTTTTGGAGCTATGCAGAATAGGTCTCTAGTATTTACTCCTTTTCCAGCCCAGAATCCCAGCTGCCGGTATTCTCCCTCTTTATGTAAACCTTGTAAAATAAGAGAGGATAGGCATAAGTATTGTGACATAATGTGGAATAACAGCCCATAATGCAATAAATATTGATATAAGAGCATGATGCAAAATGGACGTATCAGGCAAAACCGGATAGGTCAAGCTACGAGTAAAAGCAGCCCTAAAGTTGCCCCGAGGTGGCCCCGGAGGTTGCCCGGTTCAGACCAACACTTAGAGAAGCACTGGCCCGGGGGTTAAAATAAAGATGACCCTCGGGAGCACGACTCCCAAGGGAAAAGTATAGGTGGTGCTGAGGCAAATGGTAAAACCAAGGTTGGGCCTTGCTGGAGGAGTTTTATTCAAAGAGAACTGTCAAGGGGTTCCCATAACACCCAATCGCGTAAGGAACGCAAAATCAAGGAACATAACACCGGTATGACGGAAACTAGGGCGGCAAGAGTGGAACAAAACACCAGGCATAAGGACGAGCCTTCCACCCTTTACCAAGTATATAGATGCATTAATTAAATAAGAGATATTGTGATATCCCAACATATCCATGTTCCAACAAGGAACAATCTTCAACTTCACCTGCAACTAGCAACGCTATAAGAGGGGCTGAGCAAAAGCGGTAACATAGCCAAACAATGGTTTGCTAGGAAGGTGGGTTAGAGGCTTGACATGGTAAAATGGGAGGCATGATATAACAAGTGGTAGGTAGTGTGACATAGCGATAGAGCGAACATCTAGCAAGCAAAGATAGAAGTGATTTCGAGGGTATGGTCATCTTGCCTGAGATCCCGCAAGGAAGAAGAACGAGTCTAAGAAGTAGACGACCGAACATAGTCGAACGAATCCTCACACCTCTAGAACGAAACCGAAGCTAACAAGAGAAGCAACCCGGAAAGAAGCAAGCAACATAGTAAACAACCATCACATAAGCATGGCATGATGCACAACCAAGTATGATGCATGTCTGGTTTATTGAGGCATGGCATGGCAAAGTGCAACAAACAATACTACAAATTAAGTGGAGCTCAATATGCAATGAGTTGCATATTGACGAAACACCACATCAATTATTTAGTTCTCTCTCATTTATGTACCCAACAGTATTAAATGTTATTAAACATGGCAAGGGGTGAAGCATAATAAAACTACCTATCTAGGCAAGTTTAAATGAGGCCAGAAACAACAAACACCAATTCTGGAAAATCCACATATGCATATTTCAAATTAGCTACTATTCTGCCCTAAACATATTTTTAGAGTTGTTAAACATGCAAAGTAAGTACATCATGTTAATCTATGCATTTTTCTTCCCCATTTACATATAAAGATTATTAAATTTGGAGCTACGGTTATTTAGTTATGAAATAAAACATTTCAGCATGGCATTGAAGCAAATTAATGCAAACAGCAAGTTTAACATTTTACACATGCATGAAAGTTGGATATTATGAAACTAGATGAAAATCTAAGCATTTTTCATATATAAAGTTTTAACATATGATGCACGGATTGTGAGTTATTAGATGCATGAACTCTAGGGACTTTTCTGTAAAACTGCGTTCTCTGGAATAAGTACTAAATCCATCCAGACGAGAAAAATATTACACGGGCCAAAACAGAGATCTGGCCCAACATGCACAAGGGGCTGGAGGGGGGTCTGCTCACCCATGGGCCATGGCCCGTCTGCAGAGGGGGGGCCGCTGGACTAACGGGCGAGGCGCAGCTGTGGTGATGCGGGGAGGCAGGCCGAAGCTCTCCCATGGGCCGGTGCAGCTGTAGAGGCCCACGTGACGGAGCGAGGGGTTGCGGTTGCGGCCCAACGACGCTCGTGGTCAACGGGCGCAGCCGGATCGATCAGGTGCGGTCAACGCAGAGCGGCGACTGCAGCAGCCGAGCTCCGGCAAGGGCGACGCGCGGGGAAACGGCGATCGGTCGGCGAGGTTGGGAACGGGCAGATCCAGGCGAGGGGTCCCGTATCCGACGGTGGTGGAGGGTGAGGGGGCTGGCGACGAGCGCGGCGAAGACGGCTAGGCCATCTCCGGTGACGAGTGGCGGATCTGCAAACAGCGGGGAGGTGAAGCTGCATCAGGGAGGGAGAGAGAGCGCGGAGGAAGGGGGCAGGGAGCGGTGACTGGCCTGGTGGCGCAGGGTCAAGGGAGCTCCGGCGTGGCGGGGTCGCGGCCTCTGGCGAGATCCAGTCGCCGGAGACGGGCACGGGCGGTGGAAGGCACGAGCTTCCTCGCGGCGGAGCAGGAGGGCTCGGGGACGGGCCCCGATGGGCTTGGCGGGCCTGCCTCTGGGTCCGGGCAGGCCATGGTGGCGCTGGAGGTTGCCAGGGACAGGTGGCGGCTTGGGAGAGGTGGAGGCTGGCGGCTGCGGCGGCGCCGGCCAGTGGGGATGCGCCAAGTGGCGGCGGGGGTGCGGCAGTGCGGAAATGGAGGTGGGCGGCGGTGCTAATGATTAGGAGGCGCTGAAAATGAGGAGGAGGGGAAGGGATGTCCAGATTTGGAAGGAGGGTTTTCCTTTTATAGCAAAAGTGGCTAGGGTTGGAGGTTTCTGGACCATTTCGGAGCCTCCGGTCGTGATCCGATGGTCCCGATTGGAGGGTGGATTTAGTGGGCCACAGGAGGGCTGATTGTGACTGTGTACAAGGCCGAGGGTTGCGGGAGAGAAGAGAGAGAGACCCGGCAGTAGCTTCTAGAGACCGAAAACGTCCGACGAGAAGACCGGCTATATTGCCACTATAGTTATCCGTTGGGGCATCAATCGAACTCCGAATGCGATGGAACTTGGCAGGCGGCCTACTGACAACATAACAACACCGCATGCCAACTTTCAACCCATTCCGAGAACATTATCCATCCAATTATAAAATACTATTTCAGAGGTGCCGCTGGCACGTGCGAGTGTGTCTGGTCTCAGAATGGACAACGGAAAGAACTGGGAGACCCGGCCGGATGCACATGATGACATGGCAAGAGGTAACACGCAAGCGAATGACAAGCCAACAATAGAGAATAACTGGAAGACACCTGGCACAATGGTCTTGGGCATTACACTTATCTCCGTGCTTGGTCGACGCTACGTACTATACGTATAGAGAGGACTCGACATGCTAGCTAGTAAGCAAATGAATGGAACCATTAAGTACAGAAGATCGTCATGAACATACATATATAGCGAGAAGTGATCGACCTCTCCTCCGAGAGATTGGTCGAACAACAAGTTTTCGTATATCTATCCGACGCTACTGGCTACATATATATACAATATTAAGATCTCTTACAATATAATCCCCTAATTATATATGAACTCAGCTTCCACATGGTATTCTCCAGCTTTATTGATGACGTGGTCAAGAAAGAATCCCGCCAATTCCTATTGAATTGCTTTCATGCGATCTTTTGGTAGGAGTTCATCCCACATCTGCCACATGTAATTTGAAGAAGGGGGTTAATACATATATATGAATGAAACTCAATAGAAATGATGGTGTAATAAAATGAAATTGTGAATATTATAGATTACGCACATCAAATTGTCTTTTAGAGTAGCCCTGCTTATTTTTGCAAGTCGCGTTGTAGATGAAATTGCAGACGTAGTATCCACAGAAATCATTTCCTTGTTCCTACCACAAGCACTTTACGAGAAACACAGGTAAATCAAACTAATAATGAAGCATTATAAATGGCATTGATGAAAGTAGCTAGAATCAACGGGAGGTGCGCGGAACTAGCTAGCCGGTAGTACTTACTTTCGGGTATGTAAATCGCAGCTCCCCCGATAGTCCTGGAGCTTCTGCGGTGAATACTTTCTGAACCCTTCGAGACAAAGAAAACAATTATTTGATATTAGGAAATGAACAAAAATTTGCCGATATGGTGCGATAATGATCGATTGAACTTACTTCTTGAGCATTTTAGTCATGTCCGCATATGTCTTCGGCTCTTTTCGTCTCGAGTCTAAGACGGTTACTAGTCCCTGCTCAAGCTTAATCTCTAGGAGAATATAGTGGAAGCTGTGCACGCATGCATAACTCATTAGTTAAATTACTATAACCTCGAGTAATAAGAGAAACTGAATATGCACAAGACAGTAACACTCACTTGAAGTTGTAAGGAAAGAGTATTTTATCTTTGTTTTGATTTATTAGCAACGATTTAAGCAAGTTGACCTCGATTTCTTTTGCTTGAAATTTAACCGTAAATTCATCTATGGGTTTTGTGTTAATGAACCCAATATCATATATTTCTGCTTTTCTACATTCGACAATCTTCAATCTGCATAATAGAGTGAGGATAATCATATATACATGCAATGAAAGAGCTGAGCTATATATAGAGACTTAATGACAGAAGTAGTACTTACAGACAGTAGCAAGTGACCGTTAATTTATTGAGGGCTTTTGATTGAGCCACTGGAAGAACACCTCAAATGGAACAGACAACAGTTCAATTCCAACGAGGTCGTGCTGCTCTTTAACTCTCAGCGTCAAAGTATCCTTCCCCCCAGACTCTCTGTAGGTTTTCATGTACCACTCATGGAATCTTCGCATCATCGTTGTTAGATGAGGACTTCCATCTCTGATGAGAGGCTTCCCGTACTAGTATTTGTGTTCGTCTAGCTCCACTATATCATAATGTGCATCGTTGGGTAGGTAATCACCAGGATTGGTATAACCAAGCACCATCCTCAGATCATTAATGGCGATATCGCTAGACACCTTAAGAGGGGGGGCATGATTGGTTCGCTTGTTTGCCGAGCTGGGCAATTTTTTTCCCAGCTCGTCGTTCTGCTAACCTTCGATCACTGATAGTACTTCCCGACCGCTCCACTTTGATATATGACTTTTCAGTAATGCGCTTATAGTTGATTTTCGGCGGAGACAGTGGTGGTTTCTTCAGGGCATCGATAGTGTGCTTTGCTTTCACCGGATCTATCTTCTCCTCCAGAGGTGGATGTTTCTTTGCTTTCACCGCTTCAAAGAAGTCCCTCACTTCGGCTTACACGATCTTCATGTTTTCCTCCACAGTCCTCTCGTATGGTAACTTCTCTAGAGGCTTGAGATATGGACCGAATCTGTATTGCCTCCCGCCTCTGGCTGTACTGCTAGATGCCAGAGCAGACGGAGCGGCTATGGCTGTCTTCTTTCCTTGCTTACGAGGTGGAGGAGAAGGACTACGACGCGCCGGAGCAGCCGGAGCGGCGGCAGGTCTCTTCCGCCCTTGCTGACGAGGCGGAGAAGGAGGAGGCTGGCTGCTCGGGCACGCCGGCGCAGGCGGAGAAGGAGGCGGAGTGCCGCCACGCACCGGAGAAGGAGGCAGAGTGCCCTGAGCACTCGCCGGAGGAGGAGGAGGTGGTGGAGGCGTCCAGTTCGGAAGGTTGATGAGCTCCTTCTGCCATAGGCATGGAGTCTTCAGAGCAAAACCTAGCAAAGTCTCCCCTTCACCGGTAGGGTGGTCAAGCTGACAGCCGCCTTGACTTTGAAGTTCTGCCATTGCGTCGTAAGGTGGCAATGTTGAGACTCCGTGATAGCATCCACGGGGTAGCTAGAAGGAGCGGTGAAGACAGGCTCCAGCTGAAGCAGCTCGGTGGAAGCCATGCTGCTTCTCCACTGAGATGGCGGGGTAGTTTCGGGGGTAGCTTCGGCAGGTCTCTTGCTGCGAACTGCTTCCCATTCCACTGGCGCTTGTACCCTTGCGTGCAACTTCTGCATTTGGGTATGCTCCACTTTCCTCCTCCTCTCCTAGCATTTGTAACCGCCTGCGTCCGAAAACCATCCTTCCACGGAACGGAGCCTGGCGTGCCTCGTGTCCGTCCAGGGTGCTCAGGATTCCCGAGGGCCATTGTGAGCTCGTCGTTCTCTTTGGCTGGAGCGAACATCCCTTGCTGCGCTGCGGCGATATAGTCCTGAAGCTTCATGACAAGTATTTGCAGTTGCTTGTTTGTCGAAACCCACTTCCCTGATACAGGTTCCAAGGTTCTGCCAACCCCGAAGAACCAAGTCCGACAACGGTCTAGCCAGTTCAATGTCTCTAGTTTGACCCCTTTATCAAGCAGGTCATTCTCAGCCTTGGCCCCGTGCGATGGTGATGCTCCTTCTTCGCATCATTTATCTTGTTTGTCGCTGACATCTTCTTACTCTTGTCCGATATCTTGTGGGCCACAAATGCGTCCCAGTAATCTCTGATCTTCTGATACCGGCCGACGAATTCTGGTGTCTTTTCTTCGTCGACAAACTTTGTTTTCAGCTCATTCTTCCACCTCCTGAATAGCTCTGCCATCTTCTTAAGAGCATGACACTTGATCAATGGTTTCTCCAGATCCTCCTCTGGCGGTAGGGTGAAATTTGCCTTCAGCGCGGTCGAAAGATCATCTTTCTGCATATCGTTGACATTTCCTTCTTAGGCTTATACCATTGGTGGATGCTAATCTGGATCTTGTCCCTAACAAGAACCCCGCACTGAGCAGCAAATGCTTCCTTGGTCCGTATGGGTTCAATCGGTTGGCCATCGTGCGCAATTGTTGTGATCGTGAACCTTTCATTCGGGCGCAACTTTTTCTTCGGGCGTCGTTTCTTTACCGAAGTTGTGCTCGATCGGGAGGGCTAGAAAAAATAAGAAAGATGAGAGTTAATATGTGTACATACCAAAACAATGAATGCATCAATTAGCTAGTCAGCACAGGCTTAATTAATATATATACCCGGCCGGACTCTGTTCGGTCACTGAAGCCGTCATTACGGTCTTTTTCTTGCACCGGCATTCGGTCACCGGAGCCATCATAATCATGTCCTTCCTCCTCCATTTTTGATAACCATAGCCTGCTTCACCCTCTCCTTCCAGGCCATCGGTTTCGTTGAGATACGACATGACATCACCTCCGACTGCGATTATGTCCCCCAACACCTGTTCTGCAGCCACGTCTCGGCCGTGCTCCATAGTTTCTGCAAATATTACAACATGGAAATTATTATACAAACATGAAAGATGGATATATTAGTGGCAAACATAGACCTAGCTAGCTAATCACAACAAGGAATCATATTAGTGTCCTCGACGCTTCTCTAGGGTTTGGGGTGGCCTCGGCAATGCTTCAGGGGTTTGGGGTTGCCTCGACGACATAGCTCTTTTAACATGGTAAATTTCGGTGGCCTCGGTAGCGCTTCTAGGGTTTGGATCAACTTGTGCACATTGCCACACCCTCGACCCTCGATCGCTCGGTGATCCACGACCCTCTACGTACCCTATTTCCCGACCCTCGACCCCCTCATGTCACGTTTTTCTAGTGTCAAAGGATTCAACAAAATCATGTCTTCATCATTAGGAGAAAGTAATAGGTGCATGATGGTACGAAGCTCTCTAAAGTTATTTTGGAATGGAGTCCCAGATAGGATAATTCGCTTCTTAGTACAAAGTTCAGCAAGAGCCTTCCGAATGTCGCTATTTGGAAGGCCTTTGATGAAATTCATACAAAAAGACGAATTATCCTCTCCGGGACTCCCTTCCAAAATAACTTTCGAAAACTTCATACCGTCATGCCCCGGTTACTTCCGGCTAATGATGAAGACATGGATTTCTTCAATACTTTGACACTAGCTAGGCAACCTCTCGACCCCTCCTCGATCGTCGACCCTCGACCCTCGAACCCTCGGTGGCCCTCGACCCCTCGGCGTTCCTCGAACCTCGAACCCTAGGACCCTTGACGACCCTTGAACCCTCGACCCCTTGGCGTTCCTCGACCCTCGAACCCTCGACCCGGTGTTCCTCGACCCTCGAACCCTAGGCCCCTCGACGACCCTAGAACCCTAGACCCTCGAACCCTCGATCGCTCGGCGATCCACGACCCTCTACCTTAGTTCCCAACCCTCGACACCTCATATCACGTTTGTCTAGTGTCAAAGGATTCAACAAAACCATGTCTTCGTCATTAGGAGAAAGTAACAGGCGCATGATGGTACAAAGCTCTTCAAAGTTGTTCTGGAACGGAGTCCCAGATAGGATAATTCGCTTTATCATACCAAAAGGCGGATTATCCTACCCGGAACTCCATTTCAAAACAACTTTGCAGAACTTCATACCAACATGCCCCAGTTACTTCCGTCAAATGATGAAGGCATGGATTTCTTCAATACTTTGACACTAGGCAACCTCTCGACCCCTCGGCGATCCTCAACTGTCGACCCCTCGACGACCCTCGACCCTCGAACCCTCGTCCCCTCTAGCAAGCATCCGCAACTACTAAAGATCATTAAGGTAAAACCCAACCATAGCATTATAAGGCATCAAGTCCTCTTTATTCCCATACGCAAACAACCTACTTACTCGGGTCTGTGTTTCTATCACTCACGCCACCCACCATAAGTAAATCATGAACTATATGCAATCCTAAGAAGCGGGTTGGATTCACCTAGCAACGTTTTGGCTAGGGATTGCTGGAGTCTACGAAATGTCTTACGTGTGAGCTACCATTATGAGGTTTGCAACAATGGCAATCTTCTAATAATTATTAAACATGCATAGCTGATAACCTCACTGTAGTCATCATCTAACTCCCTAGGAGAGAATACATGCTAAAATCGTTAAGAGCAACTCGCCATAGGATATGTCCATGAGCTATTAGTGTGGTAGACTAATTATGATTCAGTCGTCTTGACTCACCCATATTATATAGATAGTTATGATTACACGCGTGTAAGAGATGTGGTGGGTGGGTGAGCTGCACTGCTGCAGTAGACGGGGAGGAAGAGTTGGTGAACTCCCGAAGAACGGCGGTGGGAGTTGTGTGGTGTGAGATGTGCGGTATAATGATGATGGCTCCGACAGGCGTTCTGAGCCACCGATAGAGGAGGGATGGATGACTCTTTAATTCTATCCATAGTACCTCCTAGCCTAGATGGTTGATAAGTGCCGTGTTCCGCGCCTGCGTCAGATGGCCTCACGCAGATGGGTTACTGAGGAGATGCGAGGGGAGGGCTCCGGCTCCGAGGAGGGATGTCTGTGTCTACGTCTATCGGTATGCTGGTGTTTACTGTGGGTTCTTCAGAGGCTCGGGACTGAGGTTTCGACCCGATAATCTGGTTAAGATCTACCGCTCAGATAGAGACGTAGCTCGAAATTGATTGCTGAAGGGTTTGAAAACGTAGCTCTTTGATCACGGATCATTTGATGTTCTCGGGAAAGAAGGCAGTTACCGTCTCTTATCGGGTGAACGATGGCGAGGTCGCGGCTGTTACCCTGGCGCGCCCTCTGCTCATGGCTTCCGGGGCATCGTCTGCGTTGTATTTTCTTCGTTCAAAATTATTAATGTTATGATGGGTCAAAACTATCCTCTACGTATTTCTCTTACTCCGCTTTGGTCGGTCGTCGTTTATGATATGGATTTCCCTGCGGAATAAACAATAAGAACATCGCACAGACACATGGGAACTGGCACTGGGGTTCAGCTGGATTAGAGTATGTCTCTCTCTCGAGAAACTAGTCATATAAGAACTATGCTAAAACAGGTATATCGAAAGTTGTAATTAATATTGGAATGGAACAGATTCAAAAATGACAGATACGATGGAGATGTATCGAAGGGGGCGCGAGGTCGGTGGCGAGGACATCGACGGCGATGACGTCGACAGGGCAGGGGGCGTGTGCTCGGGGCAGAGGCGATGACGACAAAGGGGGCGGGGCAGGGTGACGGAGAGGACGGGGGCGGTCCGGGGCGGCACGCGTAGGGGCAGGGCCGGGGCAGCGAGCGTCGACGGCGTCGGGCGAGGGGCGTCGGCGACGGTGAGAATGTGGGCAACGGCGAGGGCGCGGGCGACGGTGATGACGGGCGCGGGCGATGATGAAGGCGATGGTGGGGGTGGCGGGTAGCACCGGGGGTAGGGGCGGCGCGATGAAGGGTGCGGGCGACAGCGACGAGGAGCAGGGCGTCGGGGCAGAGGGCTGCGTCGGCATCGGGGAGAAACTTCTGAAAATTTGCAAATTGTTGGCTTATATAGCCAGCCCTTTGGTCCCGGTTCGTAGCACCAACCGGGACCAAAGCACCCCTTTAGTCCCGGTTGGTGTCACCAACCGGGACCAAAGGTCTCTTTTCAGCAGCCCAAAGGGCGGGAAGCGGAGACCTTTGGTCCCAGTTGGTGGCACCAACCGGGACTAAAGGTGGGCATTAGTCTAGGTTGATGCCACCAACTCGGACCAAAGGTGGGTATTGGTCCCGGTTGGTGCCACCAACCGAGACGAAAGGGGGTGCTGCTGCCATGGTCAAAACTTTAGTCCCACCTCGCTAGCTGAGAGGCATCCGCACCGGTTTATAAGCGCAGCTCTGCCTCCCCTTTCGAACTTCTCTGAACTGCAGGCTTACGGGCCTAAACACACTGTATCTGCCTGTGGGCCTACTGGGCCTTCTGCGGGCCTGAATCCTGGACCATGGGTGGGTTTCTAGTCGTATTCAGGCCGTGGTGGCCTAGTAGATGGCATTTTTTTTCTAGTTTTTTTTGTTGCTTTATTTTTTTTAATTTTGTTTCTACTTACAACAAAATACTAACTATTGCTATTTATATTTATTTTATTAAAGTTTATTTATTTTATTTGATTGAAGTTTATTTTATTTTGTTTCTACTTATTTATTTTATTTTGTTTTGTTTTGTTTCTACTTATTCATTAAAGTTTATTTTATTTTATTTTATTTTGTTTCTACTTATTTATTATATTTTATTTTTCATTTTTTTATTTATTTTATGAAAATTCTATTTTCTTTTAATGATTTGAACAGAAAATACTTTGATAATTTGAGTTGCATAAATTTTATATAATTTTAGTTTCAATAATATTAGAGGTTTATTCTAGTTCATTCTTTTAGTTTATTATTTTTGCTATTAGAGTTTCATTAAAAGTTTTCCAGATCATTCTTTTTTATATTAGTTCATTCTTTGAGCTAAATGACCCTGAAATTGAAAAATACTTCAGATGAACTCTGAAGAGGTTGAAAATTTTCCATGGTATCATCATTTCACCCACATACCATGTGCTAAAAAGTTGAGAGGGTTATGGCAAAAACTGGATGCACTTCGTGTACAAAATGGACAATCTTTTTCGAAGTATGAGGGTTTCGGACGAAAACTCATCTGTTACAAAGGGATTTCATTTTTTTGAACTTATTTGAACTCCAGACTTTTTGTGTGTTCCAAATGCACCGTTCAAAGCCACATCATCAATTTTCAACCCTCTCTGACTTCATTTGTTATTTTTCATGCATTTACTGATTTTTTTGAGCTATATGACCCTGAAAATGAAAAGCGCTACAAATGAACTCTGAAAAGGTTGAAAGTTGGCATGGTATCATCATTTCACCCAAATAGCGCGTGCTAAAAAGTTGAGAGGGTTACGGGAAAAACTGGATGCACTTCATGTACAAAATGGACAATCTCTTTCGATGTATCAGGGTTTTGGACGAAAGCTCATCTGTTACAAAGGGGTTTCATTTTTTTAACGTATTTGAACTCCAGACTTTTTGTGTGCTCAAAATGCACCATTCAAAGCCACATCATCAATTTTCAACCCTTTCTGACTTCATTTGTTATTTTCATGCATTTACTGATTTTTTTTGAGCTATATGACCCTGAAAATGAAATGCACTACAAATGAACTCTGACAAGGTTGAAAGTTGGCATAGAATCATCATTTCACCCACATAGCATGTGCTAAAAAGTTGAGAGGGTTACGGCAAAAACTGGATGCACTTCGTGTACAAAAGGGACAATCTCTTTCGAAGTATCAGGGTTTCATACGGAAACCCGTCTGTTACATGGATATTCTAGATCAAAAGCATCATCAAAATAGTTGTGGAGGGAAATTCTTCACTTTTTCTTCGCTTGTGTCCTTTGCTTATTGCGCTGTAACCATGGATAATCATCATCGTTTAACAGGGTGCTTGGGTCAGCCTTGACTTTGAAGGGAGGAATTTCATGAAACTTTTCATAATCTTTAGACATGTCTGTCTTGCCCTCCACTCCCACAATGTCTCTTTTTCCTGAAAGAACTATGTGGCGCTTTGGCTCATGGTATGATGTATTCGCTTCCTTATCTTTTCTTTTTCTCGGTTTGGTAGACATGTCCTTCACATAGAAAACTTGTGCCACATCATTGGCTAGGACGAACGGTTCGTCAGTGTACCCAAGATTGTTCAGATCCAATGTGGTCATTCCGTACTGTGGGTCTACCTGTACCCTGCCTCCTGACAGATTGACCCATTTGCACTTAAACAAAGGGACCTTAAAATTATGTCCATAGTCAAGTTCCCATATGTCCACTATGTAACCATAATATGTGTCCTTTTCCCTCTTGGTTGCTGCATCAAAGCGGACACCGCTGTTTTGTTTGGTGCTCTTTTGATCTTGGGAAATCGTGTAAAATGTATTCCCATTTATCTCGTATCCTTTGTAAGTCAATACAGTCGAAGATGGTCCCCCGGTCAACGAGTACAGCTCATCACAAACAGTGTTGTCACCTCTGAGACGTGTTTCCAACCAACTGCTGAAAGTCCAGATGTGTTCACATGTAATCCAGTCGTCACACTGCTCTGGGTGTTTGGAGCGCAGACTGTTCTTGTGTTCATCGACATACGGGGCCACCAAGGTAGAGTTCTGCAGAACTGTGTAGTGTGCTTGAGACCAAGAATGCCCTTCCCTGCATATTATTGAGTCCCATCCAAGCGTGCCTTTTCCAGTCAGTCTCCCCTCATACCGCGATTTAGGGAGACCTATCTTCTTAAGGCCAGGAATGAAGTCAACACAAAACCCAATGACATCCTCTATTTGATGGCCCATGGAGATGCTTCCTTCTGGCCTAGCGCGGTTACGGACATATTTCTTTAGGACTCCCATGAACCTCTCAAAGGGGACATATTGTGTAGAAATACGGGGCCCAGAATGACAATCTCGTCGACTAGATGAACTAGCATGTGCGTCATGATATTGAAGAAGGATGGTGGGAACGGCTACCTCTTGAGAATTGCGTTGGTTTTCCCTTGAAGAGGAAAGGGTGATGCAGCAAAGTAGCGTAAGTATTTCCCTCAGTTTTTGAGAACCAAGGTATCAATCCAGTAGGGGGCCACGCGTGAGTCCCTCGCACCTACACAAACAAATGAAATCCTCGCAACCAACGCAATAAAGGGGTTGCCAATCCCTTCACGGTCACTTAGGAAAGTGAGATCTAATAGATATGATAAGATAATATTTCTGGTATTTTTATGATAAAGATGCAAAGTAAATAAAGCAAAATAAAACGGCAAAAGAAATAGCTTGTTGATGGAAGATTAATATGATGGAAAATAGACCCGGGGGCCATAGGTTTCACTAGTGGCTTCTCTCGAGGGCATAAGTATTGCGGTGGGTAAACAAATTACTGCTGAGCAATTGATAGAATTGAGCATAGTTATGAGAATATCTAGGTATGATCATGTAATAGGCATCACGTCCGAGACAAGTAGACCAACTCCTGCCTGCATCTACTACTATTACTCCACACATCGACCATTATCCAGCATGGATCTAGAGTATTAAGTTCGAAAGAACAGAGTAACACTTTAAGCAAGATGACATGATGTAGAGGGATAAACTCATGCAATTTGATATAAACCCCATACTGTTATCCTCGATGGCAACAATGCAATACGTGCCTTGCACGCCCAAAATACGGCTTAAAACGTACTAGGGGCTGCTGGATTCTTTTTTAAAAAAAATTCTTATTTTCAGGACTCCATATTTCGGACGACTTGTTCGGCAATTCGACTGCCGCACAAATGATGCAAGATCCAGGGAGGCAGATAAGCCATGCCGCATTATGGAACTCCCAAGTGGTCTCTGTTACGAGCGGTATACCTGTTTTAAATACAATTCCGCGGCCTGCCCCTGGTCAGGACATACTGAATAGTCCAATATCTTTTGCTTACCGCACTATTTGTATCGTTCGGCTTTGATAAATAGCCTCTCTATAAACAATGCTTAGCGTCTTGTCTATTTTTTGCATTATCTTTTTTTTCACATTTATGTTTATTAAATGACATGATTGCACCCGTACACCATGGTACGGCAAACACACCAGGGGCTTCAGTACCCCTCATAATGGTGTGAGAAGTCCATACACTTTCACAAGTGCGGCACCCCGAACTTATAGCACTATATGCATCGGCTCCAAATCATGATTTGGGTCAATAGTTGGGTTTGCCCGGCTCCTATGTTTTGGTGCCTTACGTTCCGCTCTATCGGCTAAGGTAGCACTAGGAGAACCACTGCGATTGTGCCCCGGTTCAGCTGGGTTAAGCACCTCAGTGGAGAAAGCTAAAACTGACTGTCATGATGTGGCGAGAGACCGGTCGCTGTTCGAGAGGTTTTTCGAGTCCCTAAAGGCTTATGCCGCTTCGAGCGAGGAGCTGGCTTTGTCCGGCCAAGGCGTGGATAGTGCCCCGAACTCGGTCTTCCGAACTAGGGGCTTCGCCGAAATTTAAAATTATAGAGTTCTATGGCTAAGTGAGAGTGTTCAAGCATTATAGTCCAATTGCCTGGTTCGTTGTGCTGAGCGCCTCCCTCGAAGGACCCAACTATGGGAAAAAGAGCGCTCAGGTTTATCCCGAACACCCCGGCACTAGTGGCACGGGGGAAGAAGCCGACAACTGGCCATCTCTCAATTTTTGATAAATGGCCGCACAGAAAGTAATATTTTAAATTCAATAAGCATTGCTTAGCGCATATGAACAAGTTTTCAGCGCACAGGATAAACACGAGCGAGTTCATTCAAATATCACATCCTTGGTACATTCATCCGCCACAAGGCGGGCACCTGCAAGAACATACTGTTGGAAATATGCCCAAGAGGCAATAATAAATTAGTTATTATTATATTTCCTTGTTCATGATAATAGTTTATTATCCATGCTAGAATTGTATTGATAGGAAACTCAGATACATGTGTGGATACATAGACAACACCATGTCCCTAGTAAGCCTCTAGTTGACTAGCTCGTTGATCAATAGATGGTTACGGTTTCCTGACCATGGACATTGGATGTCATTGATAACGGGATCACATCATTAGGAGAATGATGTGATGGACAAGAACCAATCCTAAGCCTAGCACAAGATCATGTAGTTCGTATGCTAAAGCTTTTCTAATGGCAAGTATCATTTCCTTAGACCATGAGATTGTGCAACTCCCGGATACCGTAGGAGTGCTTTGGGTGTGCCAAACGTCACAACGTAACTGGGTGGCTATAAAGGTACACTACAGGTATCTCCGAAAGTGTCTGTTGGGTTGGCACGAATCGAGACTGGGATTTGTCACTCCGTGTAAACGGAGAGGTATCTCTGGGCCCACTCGGTAGGACATCATCATAATGTGCACAATGTGATCAAGGATTTGATCACGGGATGATGTGTTACGGAACGAGTAAAGAGACTTGCCGGTAACGAGATTGAACAAGGTATCGGGATACCGACGATCGAATCTCGGGCAAGTATCGTACCGCTAGACAAAGGGAATTGTATACGGGATTGATTAAGTCCTTGACATCGTGGTTCATCCGATGAGATCATCGTGGAACATGTGGGAGCCAACATGGGTATCCAGATCCCGCTGTTGGTTATTGACCGGAGAGTCATCTCGGTCATGTCTGCATGTCTCCCGAACCCGTAGGGTCTACACACTTATGGTTCGGTGACGCTAGGGTTATAGAGATATTAGTATGCGCTAACCTGAAAGTTGTTCGGAGTCCCGGATGAGATCCCGGACGTCACGAGGAGTTCCGGAATGGTCCGGAGGTATAGAATTATATATAGGAAGTGCTATTTCGGCCATCGGGACAAGTTTCGGGGTCACCGGTATTGTACCGGGACCACCGGAAGGGTCCCGGGGGTCCACCGGGTGGGGCCACATGGGCTGTAGGGGGTGCGCCTTGGCCTATATGGGCCAAGGGCACCAGCCCCAAGAGGCCCATGCGCCAAGATAAGAGGAAAAGGAAGAGTCCTAAAAGGGGAAGGCACCTCCGAGGTGCCTTGGGGAGGAGGGACTCCTCCCTGGCCGCACCCTTCCTTGGAGGAAGGGCCAAGGCAGCGCCTCCCCCCTCTCCCTTGGCCCTATATATAGTGGGGGGAAGGGATGGCAACCATACCTAAGCCCTGGCGCCTCCCTCTCCCTCCCATGACACATCTCCCTCCTCCCACAGCGCTTGGCGAAGCCCTGTTGGAATCCCGCTACTTCCACCACCACGCCGTCGTGCTGTTGGATCTCCATCAACCTCTCCTCCCCCTTGCTGGATCAAGAAGGAGGAGACGTCGCTGCTCCGTACGTGTGTTGAACGCGGAGGTGCCGTCCGTTCGGCGCTAGGATCATCGGTGATTTGGATCACGACGAGTACGACTCCATCAACCCCGTTCTCTTGAACGCTTCCGCGCGCGATCTACAAGGGTATGTAGATCCACTCCCCCCTCGTTGATAGATGACTCCATAGATTGATCTTGGTGATGCGTAGAAAATTTTGAATTTCTGCTACGTTCCCCAACACATCCTTGTAGTAGTTCTCGGGCTTGCGATGCTCCTTCCCCGGCGGCGGCCCGTCCTTCACAAGCTTCTCACCATCCAGCTTACCCCAGTGCACCTTTGCACGGGCAAGGGCCCGACGGGCACCTTCGATGCAGACGGACCGCTTGATAACCTCAAGCCTGGGACAGGCCTCCACCAGCCGCCGCACCAGCCCGAAATAGCTCCCAGGCAGGGCCTCTCCAGACCATAGCCGAACTATGAAGCCCTTCATGGCCTGCTCGGCCGCCTTGTGGAGCTCGACCAGCTGTTTCAGCTGGTCGCTCAAGGGCACAGGGTGTCCGGCCTCAGAATACTGAGACCAGAACACCTTCTCCGTCGAGCTACCCTCTTCAGCTCGGTAGAATGCGGCGGCATTGGATACGCTGCGGGGAAGATCTGCGAATGCCCTTGGAGAGCTCCGGATTCGGGTAAGTAATAGGTAGTTCACTTTTATATTTCTGCTTTGCATAAAGAATGCCTTACCCGCTGCTATCTTCCTAATCTCCTCCAACTCTTGGAGGGCCTTTTGGGCTTCGGCCTTGGCAGACTTGGCAGCCTCTAGGGCCGTTGCAAGCTCGGATGCTTGCGCCTTCGACTCTAGCTCCAAACTCTCATGTTTTTCTCATGAGAGCCTGAAGCTCTTGCTGCACCTCGCCGACCTGAGCCCCAAGTCTGTCTCGCTCGGTGCGCTCTGCGGCCGTTTTCTTTTCAGGCCTCAGACAGCGCCTGCTTAAGGGTCGCCACCTCAGTCGTGGCCCCTACAATAAGCAGTACAATCTTGTTACTCTTTTTTTTGCAATCAAGCCTTTTTATAGGACTTTTTGTGTAAGGTATTTCTTACCTTCTTCCTCCTCGAGCCGCCGCTTGGCAAGGCCGAGCTCTTGCTCAGTCTGGCTCGAGGTCCTGCTTCAGGACACCCACCTCCGCAGTCAGTGCGGCGGTGGATAGCAGCGAAGCCTGCATACGCATATTGACTCTTTTTTGTTAGACTCCTGCGATATTTAATAGATCCTCTATTCGGCTTTTCTTTCCGAACGCCAAACAGAGCATCAGGGGCTACTGTCTATGCGGTAATATTTTTACATATTTTTACTTACCTCGAAGCCTGTTAGAAGGCTAGCGCAAGCTTCAGTCAGTCCGCTCTTGGCGGACTGAACCTTCTGGATCACCGTACTCATAATAGTACGGTGCCCCTCGTCGATGGAGGCGCCGTCAAGCACCTCCAGCAGATTGTCCGGCACCTCGGTTGGACGGAGGCCGCCGGCTCAGAAGGCTTGCTCCTCTTGGAAGGAGTTCGCCTGCCGCCGTCCGGAACTATGGAAGATTCCGGCACGATGTCCGGCACAAAGCCGGACTTGGAGCCCTGGGGGTCCTTATCCCCTTCACTCCTGGAGTCCGGGAGGTTGCCTTGCGGCTCCTCAGGGACCACCTCCTCCGCCCCGGAGCTTGTCATGACGCCACTTCGGCGTCGTCTGCAGTGCGGGGGGAGACAGCGGGCGGAACTGAGTTCACGTCCGATGAGTCCAGGGAGCCGCCCGACGATTCGTTGAATTCGGCCCGGGGCGGACTGCACAATTACATTCGACATTAGGGAAAGTTGTGCAACAAAGGAACATCATGAGTTATTCTAATATCCAAACTTACGATTTCGCCGGACGCTTGGCCCTGTTTGGCCACTCCTCTTTGCCCTCTTCAGCGTTGGGGGCGTAGTCCGGCGGAGGGGTCTTCCTTTTCCTAGACCCCTTGGCCTCCCCCGTTGGGGCGGCCTTCCTCTTCTCTCCTCCCTCCGCTGGGGGGGAGAGTTTTCTTCTTCCTCCTCGTTTTCACGTGAGGAGGGCGTCTCGGACTCGTCAGATGACGAGTCCGACACCACCACGTTGCGGGCACTCTTTCGAGTCCCCGTGGTCTTCTTCTTCTTAGCCTTCTTCTCCGGCACCACATAAGGCGCCGGAACCAGCAGCTTCTCTAGTAGAGCTATGGTTGGGTCTTCGGGCAGCGGAGCCGGACAGTTAATCGATCCGGATATCGCCCGCCAAGCCTGTCAAATGTAAGGGAGTTTAGATCCCGCATAGAGTCAAACTATGAAAAAAAGCTTAACGTCCTGTAAAAGGTGTAGATGGCATACCTTGCTAGCGTGACACTGCGAGCTGTATCCGCGGTCCTCGGAAGCGGATGCATGAGCCTCGGCGTCCTTGAATAGCATCTTCCAGGCGTCTTCGTACATCGTGTCAAAAAGCCTGTTGAGGGTTTGATGCTGCGCCGGGTCGAACTCCCACGGATTAAAATCCTGTTGTTCGCACGGGAGGATCCGGCGGACGAGCATAACCTGGATTACATTAACAAGCCGGAGTGGCTTGTTCACCAGGGACTGGATGCATGTTTGCAGTCCGGTCACCTCTTTTTCATCACCCCACGGCAGGCCCGTCTCTTTCCAGGACATAAGCCGCGTGGGGGGTCCGGATCGGAACTCGGGGGCTGCGGTCCATTTCGGATCGCGCGGCTCGGTGATATAAAACCACCCGGATTGCCATCCCTTTAGGGTCTCCACGAAAGAGCCCTCGAACCATAGGACGTTGGCCATCTTGCCCGCCATGGCGCCTCCGCACTCCGCCTGGTTGCCGCGCACCACCTTGGGCTTGACGTTGAAGGTCTTGAGCCAGAGGCCGAAATGAGGGCGGACGCGGAGAAAAGCCTCGCACACGACGATAAACGCCGAGATGTTGAGGATGAAGTTCGGAGCCAGATCGTGGAAATCCAGGCCGTAGTAGAACATGAGCCCCCGGACAAATGGGTGGAGTGGAAAACCCAGTCCGCGGAGGAAGTGGGGGAGAAATACTACCCTCTCATGGGGCCTTGGGGTGGGGAGAAGCTGCCCCTCTTCGGGAAGCCGGTGTGCGATGTCCTTGGACAGGTATCCGGCCTTCCTTAGCTTCTTGACTTTACCCTCCGTGACGGAGGAGACCATCCACTTGCCTCCCGCTCCGGACATTGCTGGAGAAGGTTGAGGTGGGAAGTGCGGGCTTGGGCGCTGGAGCTCGAGTGCGCAGGAGATGGATAGGCAAAGGAAGAAGAAGGCGTAGGTAAAAAGGTGGATCCTTATCCCCTTATATGGGCGGATGCGGTTGTGCGTCCCCACCAGCCTAGTAAAGCTCGCTTGCCTCCCAAGCGCCGTGATAAATGGCGTGGTTGGGTTACCCACATCCGTATTAATGATAATCCCGTAAAGGGGGTACATGATCTCTGCTTTGACAAGACGTGCCAAGGAAACCGCCTCGCAAAACATGCTGAGGTGGAAAAGTAAAAACGATTCGAGTGAAGGACCTGGCCGTAGTGTGATGATGCACTACAGAATACGTCAGCAGATTTGATTTGTGTTAATATCATTCTCTCTATGGAAATATGCGGAAACTTATTTTGCAGAGCCGGACACTACTCTTGGTGTTTACAATCTTCTATGAAGGACTTGGAGGAGGAACCCGCCTTGCAATGCCGAAGACAATTTGCGCGCCGGACTCATCGTCATTGAAGCCTGGTTCAGGTGCTACTGAGGGAGTCCTGGATTAGGGGGTGTTCGGGTAGCCGGACTATACCTTCAGCCGGACTCCTGGACTATGAAGATACAAGATTGAAGACTTTGTCCCGTGTCCGGACGGGACTTTCCTTGGCGTGGAAGGCAAGCTTGGCGATGCGGATATTCAAGATCTCCTACCATTGTAACCGACTCTATGTAACCCTAACCCTATCCGGTGTCTATATAAACCGGAGGGTTGTAGTCCGTAGGCAATCAACTCCATATACGACAATCATACCATAGGCTAGCTTCTAGGGTTTAGCCTCCTTGATCTCGTGGAAGATCTACTCTTGTACTACCCATATCATCAATATTAATCAAGCAGGACGTAGGGTTTTACCTCCATCAAGAGGGCCCGGACCTGGGTAAAACATCGTGTTCCCTGCCTCCTGTTACCATCCGGCCTAGACGCACAGTTCGGGACCCCCTACCCGAGATCCGCCGGTTTTGACACCGACAGGGGGGATCTCACATCTAGGGGGAGCTTTACTCTAACAATTGAGTTAAAGCAACTCTAATGGTGTGAACACAACAATGCTTTATGTAAAAGTGGTAACCCCACTTGTGCCTAAACGATGAGTATGACCTATGATCAAATTTTCTCATTTGACTCCTGAGTCAATATACTCATATACAGATGACCTAGTCATCGCCAATTGCTTGATAGATGCTAGAATTGTTTGTGCATGCTTTGCCACATATTTCATTTGTCATTTTATTGTGTGAGCATGTTGGTTGCATAATTTACTCATTCGAGGACATCCACTTGTTGTTTTGATTGATTGGTCTCCTTTTCTTTTGGCCAAGTGGATGGACAAGAATGCCTAAGAACCTTCTCTAGCTATCCATGATTTTCTCGTCTCAAACTCTATTCATGCTGCATCACAAAGTTTGATCAAGTCAGATTCGAACCACTCTGTGTGAGGAGCACTCGGAGTCCCCGATTCGTCATAGACTTAAACTTCCAAAACTTCTTTGTGCGTTTTGGTCTGACCAATTCACACATTTCGTTCATACCGAGATCACTAAGTCGATCTAGGTTTTCAATCTCGGTGCAACCGATTCGAACTTTTTGGTCACACCAAGTTTCAGTAACTGCTTGCAGTTATGAATCTCGGTGCCACCGAGTTGTTCCACTCGGTCACACCGACAGGGTCAGACTATATATATCCACGGGTCAAATTTTGGAAAACTTTCTGAACCTCCTCACCCGCGCTTAGCCTACTCTGCCTCCCTGGGTCTCCGGATCGTCCTCCTCGTCGCTAGTTGCCTCCTGCCGCTGGTCTCCGCCGCCGTCAACGGGAATCATCCCCGCCGTTGCCGTCGTAGCAAGTTCATCACCGAACTAGGGTATGGACTTGAACTTTGTGTTGTTCTAACTCCGATTCCTCAGCACATTGCTTTGCCATGAATCTTGCCACGATTGAAACCATTCTATCCATCGAAAACACTCCGTAGTTTAGTCGTGAATTGAAAATTTAGGGTTAGGTTTCCGCCGAAACCATCTCGGACCGACCGAGTTGACGAAATCGGTTCCACCGATTTGGCTCAGGCCATTGCACATGTGATTCTTGGTCTGACCGAGAATTGCAAATTGGTGTGACCGAGTTTAGCACTTTGTGAAACCCTAGCAGTCTCGGTGCCACCGAACTGTGACTCGGTCTGACCGAGTTCACTAGTTTAGGTTCCAAAAGCTGCTTCGGTATCACCGAGTTTGCATATCGGTAGATCCGAAATGCTTTCTGTGGAAAACTAAAACTAAGTTTTTAGTTCATTCTTTTGCAAAAACCTCTGTATTTTGTGATGCTCATCCACTCTACCTCATCTATAATCTATTCACAGGGTCTGCTATCAGTGTTTGCATCATGTCAGATCAGAGTGACAGTCAGAACGAGTCAGAGGAGCAGATTCACTTGAGTGAGGGCACTAGTCCCTCTAGCAGCTCAGATGATGGCAGCAGGAGCACACCAAGCAATCTGCCAAAGGCTGCCACCAGGGCCAGCAAGAAAAGAACCTCAGAGTCATAGGATGAGGACTATGTGGATAAGGAAGAAGAAACCACCTCAAAGAGGAAAGTCCTGAAGAAGGAATATGGCACAGTTGCTGCCACCAAGCCAGGAATGAAGCAAAAGGTTCCTGCCAAGAGAGCTCCAATGTCTAAAGCTAGAGCATCCACTCAAGAGACTTTGGGATCTGCACCCAAAGAGCAGGTTGTGGCAGAAAAGAAAAGGAAGGAAAGGGTCAAAAAGACCACTGCCAGAGTGCTTGGGAGATCTTCAATCATGAAAGACTCTGAAGAAGAGGAAGAGGAAGAGGATGTTGCACCAGCACCTAAGGCACAGAAACTTATGGGAGATGCCATAAGATCCGGGGCTGCTCAGTCTAATCCCAAAGGAACTTCTAAGCCAGGTGCTCCAAAACCCAAAACTGCACCAAAGAGGAGTACCAGGAACATTCCAGCTGCTGAGAAAAACAAGGCCCCAGTGCCTGAAACTGCTGTTGAAGAAGAAGATGATGAGACACATGTTTTGAGGAAGCTAAAGCCAAAAATTCCAGATCATAATGATGCTCGTCCTGTAGCAGAAAACATGAAGATCAGGAAGGACTCAGGATTGAGGATATGGAGAGAGTTAGATCCATATGCCAGCAGAAGGAGAACTGTTGTGGACTACAGGTTCCATACCAAAGAACAGCAGGATTTTTATGAAACAGTGTTGCTTGACAAGAAACCAATAGTATGTGACATGAGATGGGTCAACTAGGAGTACATCAAGGAGAATGAAGAACATTATCCAGGAGTATATGACAGTTTCAAGGCTTGTGGAGTTGATGAGTTTGTGGCTCAGAAGCTCACAAAGTGGAATGATGAGCTTATCATGCAGTTCTACTCCATAGCTCACTTCTACCCAGATGGCAAGATGTCTGGATGTCTGAAGGCACTAGTACCAGTCCACAGTTGCAGAATGGGCTAAGTTGATCAATGCCCCAGAAGAGAGTGAAGATGACTTGGATGTCTATGCCAACAAGAAGAAGGATCACAACACCATGGCACACATGTACAAGGAGATCCCAGATGCTGCTCTTGAGACACACAAGTTTGGATCTGTACATTACCTTCTGTCAGGCTTGCCAACTATCAACTGGATCCTCAGGCACACTCTCTTGCCAAAGTCAGTTGATCACAGATGATCAGAGGCACTCCATCAATGCTGCTACATATATTTTGATGTGCCACAAAAGTTCAAGGTCATGAGTCTTATAGTTGAAACTATCAAGAGGACAGCTGCTGACCAAAAGAGAAGCTGTGGGTATGCACCACAGATCCAGGAGTTGATTAACTCCAAGATGGGCACTGGCACATACTTGTTGGACAAGGAGCACATGCCTATCTATCCAGACTTTGAGGACAACCAAGTGGTTATGAATGAGGATGAACCATCTTCTGTGCACGTTCAAGCAAAGAGGGAGAAGGCAAAGGCTGAGAAAGCTGCAAAGATGCCAACCATGGAAGAGGCATCTCAGTATCTTCTGAAGAGCAAGCAAGATCAGCTTGGCTACTTGATTGCATCCACTCTAAGGATTGAGAAAGGGATGGCCACCCTGACTCAAAACCAGGAGAGCTTGGAAAGGATCATAGAGCAGAAGTTCTATGACATGGATGTGAAGGTAACTGAGATCCAGTCTGTTGTGGAGCAACTTCAGGATGATATGCAGGAGAGGAAGGGCAAGACAACCACTGATGCATTTGCCAGAGTGCCTAGAGCTCAGAGATCTGCTGCAGTGCCTGTTCCAGACACCAGAGCCACTTCATCTGCACCAGCTACAGCTTCAGTGCCACCAGCTCCAGCACCTACTCCATCAGCTCCATCTACATTCGACTGAAGCCTTCGTTCTTGGAGTTATCCGGACACCACCACCTGAAGACCAAGCCTGAGAGACGATTTAGTGCTATGCATTTTCTAGGAACTTTTTGGTAACTTGTTGCCAAAGGGGGAGAAAAATGTATAGATCATAGGCTTCGAGAGAGAGCGTTGCTTTTTTATTCTCTCTTGCTTTGGTGGTTGAACTTTATTTGCTTGATTGAG
Source organism: Triticum urartu (assembly GCF_003073215.2). NCBI lineage: Eukaryota > Viridiplantae > Streptophyta > Magnoliopsida > Poales > Poaceae > Triticum > Triticum urartu. The sequence continues at coordinate 314,714,190 of NC_053025.1, forward strand.
ATACTTTCTGTCTGTGTGATACTTGGATGATCATGTGTGTTTGATCATATGCTACATTAATGCTTGTTGGATGACATTATCATTTTATCCCTATATGATCATTCACTTTGCTTGGTGATGAGTGCATGTATTTAATTATTATCATTTTGAGCGCTCCACCAAGATGTATGTGACATGGAAGAGTAACCCATGAGCCTAATTCTCTGTGCATTTGCAGTCCAAAGCAAATCATAAACTATGCACAAATTTAGGGGGAGCTCTTGCTTTTCACATACTTCTCAAAGCGACAATGTTTTTCACTCTTATTATCATTTGTCGAAGCTTTGATCTATATGTTGTCATCAATTACCAAAAAGGGGGAGATTGAAAGTGCAACTATCCCTAGGTGGTTTTGGTAATTCCTAACAACATATAGCTCATTGAGCTAATGCTATTCCAAGGATTAATATTTCAGGAAAATCTCAATGAATGGCATGGCATGGATGAGGAAAGTGGACCCCTCAAAATATTAAGGACAAAAAGATTGGCTCAAGCTCAAAGTTCAAGACTCTACATTTTATATTTTAGTGATCCAAGATCACATTGAGTCTATAGGAAAAGCCAATACTATCAAGGAGGGATGAGGTGTTGCTTGATGAGGTTCTTGCTTCATAGTGCTTAGTGATATGCTCCAAAACCCTCAACTACCTTCCCACATCCACATATGAGCTAAAATAAAAGTCAAACTCGGCCCAACCGATTCTTTCTATCCAGTGCCACCGAGTTCAGATGTCATAGCCACTGCCACAAACCCTAGGCAAATCGGTCTCACCGATAGGGATCTCGGTCACAACGAGATGGGGTTGTAATCTCTCTGTTTCCCTTCGTAACGTTTCGGTCCTACCGAGATGAGCGATCGGTTCCACCGAGATTGCAATGTAAACTCTTTGTTTCCCTTTTGTAACATTTCGGTCCCACCGAAATGAGCAAATCGGTCCAACTGAGTTTACCTGACCAACTCTCTGGTTATCTTATTACCAAAATCGGTCCCACCGAGTTTGTGTAATAGGTCACACCGAGATTACGTTATGCACTAACCCTAACCATATCAGTCCTACCGAGTTGCATCTCAGTCCCACCGAAAATCCTAACGGTCACTAGGTTTGCTAAATCGGTCCGACCGAGTTTCTCAATTCGGTCTCACCGAGATTGGTAAATTGTGTGTAACGGTTAGTTTTTGTGTAGAGGCTATATATACCCCTCCACCCACTCTTCATTCGTGGAGAGAGTGATCAGAACATACCTACACTTCCAATACACATTTTCTGAGAGAGAACCACCTACTCATGTGTTGAGGCCAAGATATTCCATTCCCACCATATGAATCTTGATCTCTAGCCTTCCCCAAGTTGCTTTCCACTCAAATCTTCTTTCCACCAAATCCATATCCTGTGAGAGAGAGTTGAGTGTTGGGGAGACTATCATTTGACGCACAAGAGCAAGGAGTTCATCATCAACACACCATTTGTTACTTCTTGGAGAGTGGTGTCTCCTAGATTGGCTAGGTGTCACTTGGGAGCCTCCGACAAGATTGTGGAGTTGAACCAAGGAGTTTGTAAGGGCAATGAGATCGCCTACTTCGTGAAGATCTACCGCTAGTGAGGCAAGTCCTTCGTAGGCGATGGCCATGATGGGATAGACTAGGTTGCTTCTTCATGGACCTTTCGTGGGTGGAGCCCACCGTGGACTCGCGCAACCATTACCCTTCATGGGTTGAAGTCTCCATCAACGTGGATGTACGATAGCACCACCTATCGGAACCATGACAAAAACATCCGTGTCTCCAATTGCGTTTGAATTCTCCAAACCCATCCCTTTACATTCTTGCAAGTTGCATGCTTTACTTTCCGCTGCTCATAGACTCTCTGCATGCTTGCTTGAATTGTGTTAAGATTGCTAGACTTGTGCTAAGATAGCTAAAATCTGCCAAAGACTAAAATTGGGAAAAGGATAGATTTTTAATTGGTCAAGTATCTAATCCCCCCCCCCCCTCTAGACATACTTTCGATCCTACACTAATCCTTTTACAGGAGATGGAACATTACATCCTGATTTGCACCTAATCTATGTGGATGAAGTTTGTAGATTATTTAAGCTTGCAGGTATGCCCAAGGATTTTATCAAGAAGAAGGTCTTCCCTTTATCTTTGAAGGGAAAGGCATTGACATGGTTTAGGCTATGTGATGATATGGTATCATGGAACTACAAGCGATTGAAATTGGAATTTCATCAGAAGTTTTATCCTATGCATCTTGTTCATCGTGATCGTAATTATATATATATTTTTTGGCCTCGCGAAGGAGAAAGCATCGCTCAAGCTTGGGGGAGGCTTAAGTCAATGTTATATTCATGCCCCAATCATGAGCTCTCAAGAGAAATTATTATTCAAAAAATTGATGCTCGGCTTTCTCTCGATAATCGCTCCATGCTCGATACTTCTTGCACTCGCTCTTTTATGATGAAGACTATTGAATTCAAATGGGATTTATTGGAAATAATTAAATGCAACTCTGAAGATTGGGATCTCGACGAAGGTAAGGAGTCAGGTATAACACCTAAGTTTGATTGTGTTAAATCTTTTATGGATACCGATGCTTTCCGTGAATTTAGCACTAAATATGGACTTGACTATGAGATAGTAGCTTCTTTCTGTGAATCCTTTGCTACTCATGTTGATCTCCCTAAGGAGAAGTGGTTTAAATATAATCCTCCCATTGAAGTAAAAGTAGTCGCGCATATTAAAGTTGAAGAAAAGACTATCACTTATAATGATTATGTTGTTCCTGCTGCTTATATTGAGAAACCACCTTTCCCTGTTAGAATAAAGGATCATGCTAAAGCTTCAACTGTGGTTCGTAAGAGTAATACTAGAACACCTACACCCTCTGAGCAAATTAAAGTTGAACCTAGTGTTGCTATGGTTAAAGATCTCTTGGCTGATAATATTGATGGGCATGTTATTTACTTCTGTGATGAAGCTCCTACAATTGCTAGACCCGATACTAAAAATAAACATAGACCTGTGGTAGGCATGCCTATTATTTCTGTTAAAATAGGAGATCATTGATATCATAGCTTATGTGATATGGGTGCTAGTGCAAATGCAATACCTCATTCCTTGTATAAAAAAATTATGCATGATATTGCACCTGCTGAGATAGAGGAAATTGATGTCACAATTAAGCTTGCCAATAGAGACACTATTTCACCAGTTGGGATTGTTAGAGGTGTTGAAGTATTGTGTGGGAAAGTTAAATATCTTGTTGATTTTCTTGTTCTTGGTTCCCCACAAGATAACTTTTTCCCATTATATTCGGTAGACCCTTCTTGAATGCTGTTAATGCTAGGATAGATTGCAAAAAGGATGTTGTTACTATTGGTTTGGGGGATATGTCTCATGAGTTTAATTTTGCTAAATTTCGTAGAAAACCCTATGATAAAGAATTGCCTAGTAAAGATGAAATTATTCGTCTTGCTTCTATTGCCATGCCTCCTAGTGATCCTTTAGAACAATATTTGCTGGACCATGAAAATGATATGTTTATGAATGAAAGAAGGGAAATAGATGAAGTATTATTTAAATAGGGACCTATTTTGAAACACAACTTGCCTGTTGAAATCCTAGGGGATCCTCCTCCACCAAAGGGTGATCCTGTGTTTCAGCTTAAACCTTTACCTGGTACACTTAAATATGCTTATCTTGATGAGAAAGAGATATATCCTGTTATTATTAGTGCTAACCTTTCAGAGCATGAAGAAAAGAAATTATTGAAAACTCTGAAGAAGCATCGTGCTGCTATTAGATATACTCTTGATGATCTTAAGGGCATTAGCCCCACTCTATGCCAACACAAAATGAAATTGGAGAAATACGCGAAACCGGTTGTTGATCACCAACGACGGTTAAATCCTAAGATGAAAGAAGTGGTAAGAAAATAAATACTAAAGCTTCTAGAGGCAGGTATAATTTATCCCGTTGCTGATAGTCAGTGGGTAAGTCCTGTCCATTGTGTCCCTAAGAAGGGAGGTATTATTGTTGTTCCTAATGATAAAGATGAATTAATCCCACAAAGAATTGTTACAGGTTATAGAATGGTAATTGATTTCCGCAAATTAAATAAAGCTACTAAAAAGGATCATTACCCGTTACCTTTTATTGACCAAATGCTAGAAAGATTATCCAAACATACACATTTTGCTTTCTAGGTGGTTATTCTGGTTTCTCTCAAATACCTCTGTCAAAAGAGGATCAAGAAAAGACAAATTTTACTTGCCCTTTCAGTACCTTTGCTTATAGACGTATGCCTTTTGGTTTATGTAATGCACCTGCTACCTTTTAAAGATGTATGACTACTATATTCTCTGACTTTTGTGAAAAGATTGTTGAGGTTTTCATGGATGATTTCTCCGTATATGGAACTTCTTTTGATGATTGCTTAAGCAACCTTGATCGTGTTTTGCAGAGATGTGAAGAAACTAATCTTGTCTTAAATTGGGAGAAGTGCCATTTTATGGTTAATGAAGGTATTGTCTTGGGGCATAAAATTTCTGAAAGAGGTATTGAAGTTGATAAAGCTAAAGTTGATGCTATTGAAAAGATGATGTGTCCTAAGGACATTAAAGGTATAATAAGTTTCCTTGGTCATGCCGGTTTTTATAGGAGGTTCATTAAGGACTTCTCTAAAATTTCTAGGCCTCTGACTAATCTCTTACAAAAAGATGTTCCATTTGTCTTTGATGATGATTGTGTAGAAGCATTTGAAATACTTAAGAAAGCCTTGATTTCTGCACCTATTGTTCAGCCACCTGATTGGAATTTACCCTTTGAAATTATGTGTGATGCTAGTGATTATGTTGTAGGGACTGTTCTAGGACAAAGAGTTGATAAGAAATTAAATGTTATCCAATGTGCTAGTAAGACTCTGGACAGTGCCCAGAGAAATTATGCTAATACTGAAAAAGAATGTTGAGCAGTTGTGTTTGCTTGTCATAAGTTCAGACCTTATATTGTTGATTCTAAAGTAAATGTTCACACTGATCATGCTGCTATTAAATATCTTATGGAAAAGAAAGATGCTAAACCTAGACTTATTAGATGGGTTCTCTTGCAACAAGAATTTGATTTGCATATTATTGATACGTCTCCAACGTATCTATAATTTTTGATTGTTCCATGCTATTATATTATCAACCTTGGATGTTTTATATGCATTTATATGCTATTTTACATGATTTTTGGGACTAAGCTATTAACCAGAGCCCAGTGCCAATTTCTGTTTTTTCCTTGTTTTTGAGTATCGCAGAAAAGGAAAACCAAACGGAGTCCAATTGACCTGAAACTTGACGGAGCTTATTTTTGGACCAGAAGAAGGCCATGGAGTAAAAGAGTTAGGCCAGAAGAGTCTCGGGCTGCCCACGAGGGTGCGCCCCCCACCCCCTGGGCACGCCTCCCTGCCTTGTGGACAGCGCGGAGACCCTCCTGACTTGTTCCCGACTCCGACACCTCTTATATAACCCAAAACTTCCAAAAAGAAACCTAGATCGGGAGTTGCGCCACCAGAAGCCTCCGTAGCCACCGAAATCCAATCTAGACTCGTTCCGGCACCCTGCCGGAGGGGGGAATCCCTCTCTGGTGGCCATCTTCATCATCCTGGCGCTGTCCATGACGAGGAGGGAGTAGTTCACCCTCGGGGTTGAGGGTATGTACCAGTAGCTATGTGTTTGATCTCTCTCTCTCTCTCTCGTGTTCTTGATTCGGCACGATCTTGATGTATCACGAGCTTTTCTATTATAGTTGGATCTTATGGTGTTTCTCCCCCTCTACTCTCTTGTGATGAATTGAGTTTTCCCTTTGAAGTTATCTTATCGGATTGAGTCTTTACGGATTTGAGAACACTTGATGTATGTCTTGCATGTGCTTATTTGTGGTGACAAAGGGATATCACGTGGTCCACTTGATGGATGTTTTGGTGATCAACTTGCAAGTTCCGTGACCTTGTGAACTTATGCATAGGGGTTGGAACATGTTTTCGTCTTAACTCTCCGGTAGAAACTTTGGGGCACTCTTTGAAGTTCTTTGTGTTGGTTGAATAGATGAATCTGAGATTGTGTGATGCATATTGTATAATCATACCCACGGATACTTGAGGTGACAATGGAGTATCTAGGTGACATTAGGGTTTTGGTTGATTTGTGTCTTAAGGTGTTATTCTAGTACGAACTCTGGGATAGATTGAACGAAAATAATAGCTTCATGTTATTTTACTACGGACTCTTGAATAGATCGATCAGAAAGGATAACTTTGAGGTGGTTTCGTACCCTACCATAATCTCTTCGTTTGTTCTCCGCTATTAGTGACTTTGGAGTGACTCTTTGTTGCATGTTGAGGGATAGTTATATGATCCAATTATGTTATTATTGTTGAGAGAACTTGCACTAGTGAAAGTATGAACCCTAGGCCTTGTTTCAACTCATTGCAATACCATTTACGCTCACTTTTATCATTAGTTACCTTGCTGTTTTTATATTTTCAGATTACAAAAACCTTTATCTATCATCCATATTGCACTTGTATCACCATCTCTTCGCCGAACTAGTGCACCTATACAATTTACCATTGTATTGGGTGTGTTGGGGACACAGGAGACTCTTTGTTATTTGATTGCAGAGTTGCTTGAGAGAGACCATCTTCATCATACGCCTCCCATGGATTGATAAACCTTAGGTCATCCACTTGAGGGAAATTTGCTACTGTCCTACAAACCTCTGCACTTGGAGGCCCAACAACGTCTACAAGAAGAAGGTTGTGTAGTAGACATCAATTATCGATAGAAAGGGAGCTGAGAACCCCATTGCAGACAACTTGTCTAGGTTAGAGAATGTTCTTGATGACCCACTACCTATTGATGATAGTTTTCTTGATGAACAATTAGCTGTCATAAATGCTTCTTGTACTACTCCATGGTATGCCGATTATGCTAATTACATTGTTGCTAAATTTATACCACCTAGTTTCACATACCAGCAAAAGAAAAAGTTTTTATATGATTTAAGGCATTACTTCTGGGATGACCCACACCTTTATAAAGAAGGAGTAGACAGTGTTATTAGACGTTGTGTATCTGAGCATGAACAGGAACAGATCCTACGCAAGTGTCATTCCAAGGCATATGGAGGACACCATGCTGGAGATAGAACTGCACATAAGGTATTGCAATCCAGTTTTTATTTGCCTACTCTCTTCAAGGATACGCGTAAGTTTGTCTTGTCTTGTGGTAAATGTCAAAGAATAGGTAATATTAGTAGACGTCAGGAAATTCCTATGAATTATTCACTTGTTATTGAACCATTTGATGTTTGGGGCTTTGGTTATATGGGATCGTTTCCTTCCTCTAATGGGTATACACATATTTTAGTTGCTGTTGATTACGTTACTAAGTGGGTAGAAGCTATTCCAACTAGTAGTGCTAATCATAACACCTCTATTAAGATGCTTAAAAAGTTATTTTTCCGAGGTTTGGAGTCCCTAGATACTTAATGACTGATGGTGGTTCACATTTTATTCATGGTGCTTTCCGTAAAATGCTTGCTAAGTATGATGTTAATCATAGAATTGCATCCCCATATCATCCACGGTCTAGTGGTCAAGTAGAATTAAGTAATAGAGAGCTTAAATTAATTTTGCAAAAGACTGTTAATAGATCTAGAAAGAATTGGTCAAAGAAACTTGATGGTGCATTATGGGCTTATAGAACTGCATATAAAAATCCTATGGGTATGTCTCCGTATAAAATGGTTTATGGAAAAGCTTGTCACTTACCTCTCAAACTAGAACATAAGGCATATTGGGCCATTAAAGAGCTTAATTATGATTTCAAACTTGTCGGTGAGAAGAGGCTTTTTGACATTATCTCACTTGATGAATCGAGAACCCAGGCTTACGAGAATGCCAAACTGTTTAAAGAAAAGGTAACAAGATGGCATGACAAAAGGATACAAAAGCGTGAGTTTAATGTAGGTGATTATGTTTTGCTATACAACTCTCGTTTAAGATTTTTTGCAGGAAAACTCCTCTCTAAATGGGAAGGTCCTTACGTCATCGAGGAGGTCTATCATTCCGGTGCCATAAAAATCAACAACTTTGAAGGCACAAATCCGAGGGTGGTGAACGGTCAAAGAATCAAACATTATATCTCACGTAATCCCATAAATGTTGAAACTAATGTTATTGAAACCGTAACCCTAGAGGAATACATAAGGGACACTTTCCAGAATGTTCCAGACTCCGAAAAGGAAGAGGTATGAGGTACGGTAAGTAAACCAACTCCAAAATAGTTCTAATAGCAATTTTTCTCCATTTTGGAATATTTAAGAAAATAGGAAAATAAGAAGCAGTCCGGGAAGGACACGAGGCTTCCACGAGAGTGGAGGGCGCGCCCCCCTGCCTCATGGGCACCTCGTGTGCTCTCCGGACTCTGCTTTCTTGCACGATGCTTCTTTTGGTCAGTAAAAAATCACTATATAATATCCCGAAGGTTTTGACCACCGTACCACGCAAATATCCTCTATTTTTGTTTCGAGATGTTTCTGCTACAGATCTAGAGCAAGATGTCTTCTCAAGAGTCAGTCGGGGAGAGTCGGGTGTCTCATCCGATATCGGGGGCCAAGAGCAAACAGTGATGCTGTCCACTTTGGGCCATCAACTGAGCAAGAGATGAAGGCCGACTTGAAAAGGATAGATGCCATGGAGGAGGATCAAGAAGTTACTTCTCGTTTCCGAGCCGGATTCACGATGGGGGAACTACAGAGCTCAGCTATTCCAAACTCGGTCATCCCTTCCAATGTTAGATTTCTTTCTTATGAAAATATGAAAAAGAGTGTTACTTGATCTCCCGCATCTATGCAACATCCTTGGGTGAAAGGAGCTTTAGCCGTCACGGGCAAGCTCCGTAAGGAAATAATGGACATCAAGCAGCAAGTCAATAAGCTCGAGGAAGAGAATCGTATCCTGAGGGGCATCATCGCCAAGAATATCACATCACCACCCCCGAAGAAAGAGACATAAACACATGGGTATGGGCACTCCCATTGGCAACTGCCAAGCTTGGAGGAGTACCCCGATATCGTATCATCATCACACTTTTATCTTTACCGTTTTTCTTAGTTTGATCCTTTTGGTAATATCTTGATCTAGTAGAATAAAGTTTTAGTATGATCTAGTTTTGTGTTTTGCTTTATGATCCTTCTATGTAATTGAGTCTGTGAGTTATATAATAAAGATTAGTGTTGAGTCAAGGGCTTTGCCATCTTGCTATGATCTTGATGGGATAAAAATAAAAGAGAAGAGAAAGAATAAAAAGAATTAAAGAGATCATATGGATCTTATGGAGAGTAATGACTTCACATATAAAAAGTATGATGAAGAAAAGTTGTTGACAGTTGACAAACATAGTTTTGGTCATCGTTGCAATTAATAGGAAGTAATAAAGAAAGAGAGATCTTCAGATATAAATATACTATCTTGGACATCTTTTATGATTGTGAGCACTCATTAAAATATGACATGCTAAAGAGTTGATGTTGGAAAAGGAAGACAATGTAATGGGTTATGTTTTCTTACATCTGAAATAAATTATATTGTCATGGATAATCCAACATGTTGAGCTTGCCTTTCCCTCTCATGCTAGCCAAATTCTTTGCACCAAGTAGAGATACCACTTGTGCTTCCAAATATCCTTAAAACCAGTTTTGCCATGAGAGTCCACCATATCTACCTATGGATTGAGTAAGATCCTTCAAGTAAGTTGTCATTGTTGCAAGCAATAAAAATTGCTCTCTAAATATGTATGATTTATTAGTGTGGAGAAAATAAGCTTTATACGATCTTGTGATGTGGAAGAAATAAAAGCGATGGACTGCATAATAAAGGTCCATATCACAAGTGGCAATATAAAGTGACGTTCTTTTGCATTAAGATTTCGTGCATCCAACCATAAAAGCACATGACAACCTCTGCTTCCCTCTGCGAAGGGCCCATCTTTTATTCTTGTCTTATACTTCATACAAAAGTCATGGTGATCTTCACCTTTCCTTTTTACATTTTATCCTTTGGCAAGCACAATGTGTTGGAAAGATCCTGATATTTATAGCTAATTGGATGTGAGTTTTCATGAACTATTAATGTTGACATTACCCTTGAGGTAAAAGGTTGGGAGGCAATACTATAAGCCCCTATCTTTCTCTGTGTCCGATTAAAACTTCATACCCATAAATATTGTGTGAGTGTTAGCAATTGTGAAAGACTAAATGATAGTTGAGTATGTGGACTTGCTGAAAAGCTCTTATATTGACTCTATCCGATGTTATGATAAATTGCAATTGCTTCAATGACTGAGATTGTAGTTTGTTAGTTTTCAATGGAATTTATGATTCATACTTGAAATTGTGAATGAATTGTTACTTTAGCATAAGAGATCATATGACAATATAGAATGATCATGATGCCCTCATGTCCGTATTTTATTTTTATCGACACCTCTATCTCTAAAATGTGGTCATATTTTTCGATATCGGCTTCCGCTAGGGGACAAGCGAGGTCTAAGCTTGGGGGAGTTGATACGTCCATTTTGCATCATGCTTTTATATCGATATTTATTGCATTATGGGTTGTTATTACACATCATGTCACAATACTTATGCCCATTCTCTCTTATTTTACAAGGTTTACATGAAGAGGGGGAATGCCGGCAGCTGGAATTCTGGGCTGGAAAAAGAGCAAATATTATAGACCTATTCTGCACAACTCCAAAAGTCCTGAAACTTCATGGGAGCACATTTCAGAATATATAAAAAATATTGGGCGAAGGAAGTACCAGAGGGGGACACCCACCATCCACGAGGGTGGGGCGCCCTACCCCCTGCCTCGTGGGCCCCCTGGCAAGCCTCCGGTGCCCATCTTCTGCTATATGAGGTCTTTTTCCCTGGAAAAAATCATAAGCTAGCTCACGGGACGAAACTCCGCCGCCACGAGGCGGAACCAATCTAGGGCTCCGACAGAGCTGTTCTGCCGGGGAACCTTCCCTCCGGGAGGGGGAAATCATCACCACCATCATCATCATCGATCCTCTCATCGGGAGGGGGTCAATCTCCATCAACATCTTCACCAGCACCATCTCATCTCAAACCCTAGTTCGTCTCTTGTATCCAATCTTTGTCCCAAAACCTCAGATTGGTACCTGTGGGTTGCTAGTAGTATTGATTACTCTTTGTAGTTGATGCTAGTTGGTTTATTGGGTGGAAGATCATATGTTCAGATCCTTTATGCATATTAATACCCCTCTAATTATGAACATGAATATGATTTGTGGGTAGTTACGTTTGTTCCTGAGGACACGGGAGAAGTCTTGTTGTAAGTAGTCATGTGAATTTGGTATCCGTTCGTTATTTTGATGAGATGTATGAGGTCTTTCCTCTAGTGGTGTCATGTGAACGTCGACTACATGACACTTCACCATTGTTTGGGCCTAGAGGAAGGAATTGGGAAGTAATAAGTAGATGATGGGTTGCTAGAGTGACAGAAGCTTAAACCCTAGTTTATGAGTTGCTTCGTAAGGGGCTGATTTGCTATGGTTAGGTTTACCTTAATACTTCTTTTGTATTTGTGGATGCTTGCAAGAGGGGTTAATCATAAGTGGGATGCTTGTCCAAGGAAGGGCAATACCCAAGCACCGGTCCACCCACATATCAAATTATCAAAGTACCAAACGCGAATCATATGAACGTGATGAAAACTAGCTTGACGATAATTCACATGTGTCCTCAGGAGCGCTTTCCTTTATATAAGAGTTTGTCCAGGCTTGTCCTTTGCTACAAATAGGATTGGGCCATCTTGCTGTACCTTATTTACTTTCATTACTTGTTACCCGTTACAAATTACCTTATCACAAAACTATCTGTTACCGACAATTTCAATGCTTGCAGAGAATACCTTACTGAAAATTGTTTATCATTTCCTTCTGCGTTGGGTTCGACACTCTTACTTATCGGAAGGACTACGATAGATCCCCTATACTTGTGGGTCATCAGTAGGTCCCAAAATATAGATTTCTTCTTCCACATGGGTGCGCGTCCCTTAGCGTCATTCAGAATAGATAGTCCGTCGGGACCCTTTCCAAGGATTATGTGTAAATCATTGACCATAGCAAGTACGTGATCACCAGTACGCATGGCGGGCTTCTTCCGGTAATCTGCCTCACCTTTGAAATGCTTGCCTTTCTTTCAACGTTGATGGTTGGTCGGAAGAAATTGACGATGGCCGAGGTAAACATTCTTCCTGCATTTGTCCAGGTATATACTTTCGGTGTCAGCTAAATAGTGTGTGCATGCGTGGTATCCCTTGTTTGTCTATCCTGAAAGGTTACTGAGAGCGGGCCAATCATTGATGGTTACAAACAGCAACGCGTGCAGGTTAAATTCCTCCTGTTTGTGCTCATCCCACACACGTACACCGTTTCCATTCCACAACTGTAAAAGTTCTTCAACTAATGGCATTAGGTACACATCAATGTCGTTGTCGGGTTGCTTAGGGCCTTGGATGAGAACTGGCATCATAATGAACTTCCTCTTCATGCACATCCAAGGAGGAAGGTTATACATACATAGAGTCACGGGCCAGGTGTTGTGATTGCTGCTCTACTCCCCGAAAGGATTAATGCCATCCGCGCTTAAACCAAACCATATGTTCCTTGGGTCACCTGCAAACTCAACCCAGTACTTTCTCTCGATTTTTCTCCACTGCGACCCGTCAGCGGGTGCTCTCAACTTCCCGTCTTTCTTACGGTCCTCTCTGTGCCATCGCATCAACTTGGCATGCTCTTCGTTTCTAAAAAGATGTTTCAAGCATGGTATTATAGAGCATACCACATCACCTTCGCAGGAACCCTCTTCCTGGGGGTCACGCCGTCAACATCACCAGGGTCGTCTCGTCTGATCTTATACTGCAATGCACCGCATGCCGGGCATGCTTCAAATCCTCGTACGCACCGCGGTAGAGGATGCAGTCATTAGGGCATGCATGTATCTTCTGCACCTCCAATCCTAGAGGGCATACGACCTTCTTTGTTGCGTGCATACTGTCAGGCAATTCGTTATTGTTTGGAAGCTTCTTCTTCAATATTTTCAGTAGCTTCTCAAATCCTTTGTCAGACACAGCATTCTCTGCCTTCCACTGCATCAATTCCAGTACGGTACCGAGCTTTGTGTTGCCATCTTCGCAATTGGGGTACAACCCTTTTTTGTGATCCTCTAACATGCGATCGAACTTCAGCTTCTCCTTTTGACTTTCGCATTGTGTCCTTGCATCAACAATGACCCGGCAGAGATCATCATCATCGGGCACATCGTCTGGTTCCTCTTGATTTTCAGCAGCTTCCCCCGTTGCAGCATCACCGTATTCAGGGGGCACATAGTTGTCATCGTCCTCTTCTTCTTCGCTGTCTTCCATCATAACCCCTATTTCTCCGTGCTTCGTCCAAACATTATAGTGTGGCATGAAACCCTTATAAAGAAAGTGGGTGTGAAGGATTTTCCGGTCAGAGTAAGACTTTGTATTCCCACAATTACGGCATGGACAACACATAAAACCATTCTGCTTGTTTGCCTCAGCCACTTCGAGAAAATTATGCAGGCCCTTAATGTACTCAGAGGTGTGTCTGTCAGCGTACATCCATTGTTGGTTCATCTGCGTGCATTATATATAATTATGTGTGTCAAAAACCATTAAAGATTCACATGGATAGATAAGTGACCAAATTAATAGAAGTTCATCATCACATTAAAACTAAAGTACATACATAGTTCTCATTGAACAACATATAGCTCTCTAGAGCATCTAGTTAAACCATACATTGAAACTATGTAAAACCTTTCAATGCAACAACAAATGCGATCGTAATCATAACCAAGGTAACAATTGATCCAACGGCATACTGATACCAAGCCTCGGTATGAATGGCATATTTTCTAATATTTCTAATCTTCAACCGCATTGCATCCATCTTGATCTTGTGATCATCGACGACATCCGCAACATGCAAATCCAATATCATCTTCTCCTCAATTTTTTTTAAATTTTTCCTTCAAATAATTGTTTTCTTATTCAACTAAATCTAACCTCTCGACAATAGGGTCGGTTGGAATTTCCGGTTCAACTACCTCCTAGATAAATAAAATCTATGTCAACTTGATGGGCATAATTGTCATAAACAATAAATGAACCAAATAGTTATAAAAGATAATATATATACCACATCCGAATCATAGCCAGGACGAGGGCCGACGGGGGCGGATACCAAAACCATCACACTATATAATAACAAGCAATAATAAAAGTAAGAAAATTAGACAATTATCTATCTAAAGTAAGAATTTCTTTCCTTTCAGAAGAAGATAAGAATAAGAGGCTCACCACGGTGGTGCAGGCGACTAGATCGGCGCGGGCGATCAACGGCGGTGAAGACGGGGATGGGAAATGATGGACCGCTAAACCTAGACAAATCTCAGGGGAAATGGAGCTTGGAGGTCGAGCTTCGAGAGGAGAAAGCTTAACTAGTGTGGCTTGGGCATTTCATCGAACCCCTCATGTGCATAGGAGGTGAGCTAGAGCACCACAAAGCTCTCCCCTCGCCGGCCAGAAAAAATAGAGCAGTGTGGAGTGCTCTACTCGCGAGCGAGGGGTATATATAGCCACCTCATTGGTCTCGGTTCATGGCTTGAACCGGGACTAAAGGCCCCCCTTCTGTCCCGGTTCTAGGCACGAACTAGGACCAATAGTTGTGGGCCAGGAGCGAGGCCCATTGGTCCCGGTTCGTGCCTAAAACCGGGACAAATGGGTCCACATAAACCGGGACAAATGCCTCCCGAGGCCCGGCCGGGCCCCTGGGCGCACGAACCGGGACATATGTCCCCCATGGGTCCCGGTTCTTGACTGAACTGGGACTAATGGGCTTGGCAGGCTCCAACCAAAGCCCTGTTTTCTACTAGTGTAGGCTTTGCTCTAGCCTAGGACATGATTATAGCTAACACCCTTTAGAAAGAGAGAATCACATCTGGTGACTTTTAGCAGTGGTCAACACTCTAGCCAGATTGATTTCATCCTCTTGAGAAGAGAAGATAGGCGTACGTGCCTAGATTGTAAGGTGATACCTGGAGAGAGTGTTGTCCCTTAGCATAAGTTGGTGGCTGCTGACTTCCGCTTTTGGATTTGTGTCCAGCAGGATAAGCGTGCCAGAGTCGCTAGAACAAAGTGGTGGAAGCTCAAGGGGGAGGTAGCTCAAGCATTCAAGGAGAGGATCATTAAGGAGGGGCCTTGGGAGGAAGTAGGGGATGCGGACAAATTGTGGATGAAGATGGCGACTTGCATTCGTAAGGTGATCTCAGAGGAGTTTGGAGTGTCCACGGGGAGGAGAAGCAAAGATAAGGATACCTGGTGGTGGAATGATGATGTCCAGAAGGCGATCAAAGAGAAGAAAGATTGTTTTAGACGCCTATACCTGGATAGGAGTGCAGACAACATAGAGAAGTACAAGATGGCGAAGAAGGTCGCAAAGTGAGTTGTCAGTGAAGTAAGGGGTCGGGCGTATGAGGACCTCTACCAACGGTTAGGCACGAAGGAAGGCGAAAGGGACATCTATAAGATGGCCAAGATCCGAGAGAGGAAGACGAGGGATATTGGCCAAGTCAAATGCATCAGGGACGGAGCAGACCAACTCCTAGTGAAGGACAAGGAGATTAAGCATAGATGGCGGGAGTACACATCGACAAGTTGTTCAATGGGAGGAATGAGAGTTCTACCATTGAACTGGACGACTCCTTTGATGAGACCAGCATGCATTTAGTGCGGCGAATCCAGGAGTCTGAGGTCAAGGAGGCTTTAAAAATAATGAAAGGAAGCAAGGCGATCGGCCCTTTTTGTATCCCCATTGAGGTGTGGAAAGGACTCGGGGACATAGCGATAGTATGGCTAACCAAGCTTTCCAACCTCATTTTTGGGGCAAACAAGATGCCAGAAGAATGGAGACGGAGTATATTAGTACCAATCTTCAAGAACAAGGGGGATGTCCAGAGTTGTACTAATTACCGTGGAATTAAGCCGGTGATCCATACAAGAGCACCGCTTAAGAAGAATGACAAGTGTGTGACAAAAAAATCAGTTTGGTTTCATGCCTGGGAGGTCGACAATGGAAGCCATTTTCTCGGTACGACAACTTATGGAGAGATAAAGGGAGAAAAAGGACTTGCATATGATGTTCATTGACTTGGAGAAGGCCTATGATAAGATACGACGGAATGTCATGTTGTGGGCCTTGGATAAACACAAAGTCCTAGCAAAGTAGATTACCCTCATCAAGGACATGTATGATAATGTTGTGACAAGTGTTCGAACAAGTGATGTCGGCACCGATGACTTCCCGATTAAGATAGGACTGCATCAGGGGTCAGCTTTGAGCCCTTATCATTTTTCCTTGGTGATGGATGGGGTCACAAGGGATATACAAGGAGATACCCCATGGTGTATTCTCTTTGCGGATGATGTGGTGCTAGTTGACGATAGTAGGATGGGGGTAAATAGGAAGTTAGAGTTATGGAGACAAACCTTGGAATCGAAAGGGTTTAGGCTTAGTAGAACTAAAATCGAGTACATGATGTGCGGTTTCAGTACTACTAGGTGTGGAGAGGAGAAGGTTAGCCTTGATGGGCGGGTGGTGCCTCAGAAGGACACCTTTCGATATTTAGGGTCAATGCTGCAGGGGGTGGGGGTATTGATGAAGATGTGAACCATCGAATCAAAGTCGGATGGATGAAATGGCGACAATCTTCTAGCATTCTCTGTGACAAGAAAGTGCCACAAAAGTTAAAAGGCAAGTTCTACAGGACGGCGGTTCGACCCGCAATGTTGTATGGCGATGAGTGTTGATCGACTAAAAGGCGACATGTTTAATAGTTAGGTGTGGCGGAGATACATATGTTGAGATGGATGTGTGGCCACACGAGGAAGGGTCGAGTCCAGATTGATGATATACGAGAAAGAATTGGGGTAGCACCAATTGAAGAGAAGTTTGTCCAACATCGTCTGAGATGGTTTGGGCATATTCAGCACAGGCCCACAGCAGCTCCGGCGCATAGCGGATGACTAAAGCATGCGAATAATGTCAAGAGAGGTCGGATAGACCGAATTTGACATGGGAGGAGTCCGTTAAGAGAGGCCTGGAGCATTGGAGTATCACCAAAGAACTAGCTATGGATAGGGGTGCATGGAAGCTTGCTATCCATGTGCCAGAGCCATGAGTTGATCGCGAGATCTTATGGGTTCCACCTCTAGCCTACCCCAACTTGTTTGGAACTAAAGGCTTTGTTATTGTTGTTGTTGTTGTTGTCATACAAGCGAACCTTATTAGTGATCAAGACAGTGGACTTTTTATTTCAAAATAAAAGTTCTTGTCTTGTGAAGAACGATGAACAGGTTTTCAATAGACGTCTGAATTTTTAAAGTATGATCGCTATACTAATGCAGAAAATGCTAGTGGTGGCATGCCAAAAAAACACCTTGATAGCTTGACGCCCCCACGTCATCAATATGGTGGCACTGATAAAATATTCTTGTGGCGTGTGGATTGCCCCACGCCACCGATAATGGATTGTTAGTGGCATGCCAAATGTAAGAACACCACCAATATAATTCCTAAACTAGTGGCGTTGCGGTGTTAGACACACCACCAATGTATTTTCCAGTGCAAAAAATGCGACATCAAGGTTGTGACACATATCCAAGGTAAAACTGACCAATAATCAGTTTAACACATTGCCAAACATATATAAATCACAACTTCGTTCATCATTTAGAAACAACTCTATGTATGTTCAAGGAAACTAACTAGTTCTGGCGGCAATAATGGTCGTTCAGTGGTCTCAGAATCTCGATGTAATTCTTATTATGTTTGAGATGCTTCGTACTTTCAATGAACTTTTATAATAGATCTGATTCTTTTCGCAAAAAGGATCTAGCTAGTTGGTTCATCATCAACACAAACAAACTATGCAGTTAAGGCAGAAGTATCACATACCGACAACCGAGGCAAACACACCTGCATTATTTTAGATGAGGTCAATGATAGTCAATGATGATCATCATCCTCAATAGTCAATGATGATCATCATCCTCAAGTTGTTACGCCTGCTATTCCCAATCAATATGATACCGCCCATTGGGTGATACAGTGCTCCTGGAGTGTGCTTGGGGCGTTAGATCTATAGGGAATGGACTGGATCAATATGCCCTGGTTGCATCTTGCCTCTCAAAAGAAGCATGGGTTTGCAAAAATCCCATGTCTTTCCTTCAAGCCGTGGACTGACTAGGTGCAGTACAGTATTTGGTCATAGACGTGTTGACTGACTAGGTCTTGATAACTAAATATTGAAATATCAAAAGGCTTCAAATAATCAATATGGAATTAGGAAATATGCTATTTAAAAATGCAATTGGCAACTCCAAGTGAGAATGATTAACACAAACAAACACATAGGACACATAGAAACAACAAAATCAAATGTAAACACTTTCAGCACATATTCTTCCTACAAGCGTGCAACACTTCATTAGAAAATCAATAAAATTACGCAGCAGAGTCATGTTGTTTCCCTCCAAAAAGCGGGCAACACTGTTTAATTTATACAAAGTTACAAAACACTGGAACAAACATCCCTGCACTTCTTGCCACATACATCCTTGCACATCAAGAACAGGCAACAATAGAATTTGACTGAATAGTGAAGACGAAATAGAAATCAAATAGCTGAAATTTAAGAGAAGTTTACTCCTACTTGGTTAAGAGCAATTTTGATTTGCAGGGTTGGGGAAGAGTACGAAAAGAAGAAAATGTACATGAATAGGATGCCCTGTTGACTGAAACCTACGCCCATGTAGCAAAGCAGAAGAATTTTCCACGAAGTCCTAACCTAATGCTAGTTTTCATGTGAAATTGAACTAAGAAGTTCCTATAGGACTGGTTCGTGAGGAATGCAGTCCCATGAATCAAACAATATGTACATGAAAAACTCCAGAGGGTCTCAATCCTGTAAAATTTCTATGCAAATCATGTAAATTAATTAAGGCCTAAAATTTTGCAAGATAACAATTGAAAGTCAATAGAAGTTGAGTGGCTAAATTTTATGAAACATAACTCAATACATTATTGGTTCAAGCACACTTTAGACAAATGAAACAGAGGAAGTAGATAGCCAGAAGGGCATATAGCAATTCCTGACACGAACCTCCTGAAAAGGGGCAAATACACTTTCTGAAAACTTATGAAAACAATGCTGCTGTACCTGTGTGCACACTACGCCACCCTAGTTTTGAAATTCTCTTCTCAGGCAGTCCATAACTCACCACATGTAGGTATGATACTAATATAAAAATTTGATTAAGCAATTATCGCAATGGCAGAAAAACATATGCGCAGAGCTATAATTAACTCCCAAGACTGTTCAAAGCATAGCCACACAGAAAAAACATCAAGTTTCCACAACGAAAGACTTAAGTATTCCATTACATGATCCCATTAAAGGTCACCTAAGGACATAAAAGTGCACATGATAACATATTATTAATAGGATAAAGATGAGCAGAACAGAGGCAGGTTGGTTGATCACAAAGATTAGCAAGCCCTGCTGAGGTCAATCATACAGCTTCAGAAGGAAAAAACCATGTCAGGCCCCACTGTCCGGCTTGGCGTTGCGGTACTGCAGGAATCCCTGAAAGTAATGGCATGATTATCCCATTTCTCACGTTATATATGCCAGCGTCGCGAAGAGGGTCTGCAGAAGCCTCCGGACAAGGATAGTCGCAGATGAAGTAGATGCAGTCCTCCTGGGATCCACTGCATTCACCAGCAGGCAGGAACTTCGAGCTTTGCTTGCCAAGAAAGAGCACATGGCCACTCAAATCACTTACCAGTCTCCAATGACCAGGGTTGGTGCTCAAGTCTGCCTCAAGGACATTAAATCCAACAGTTTGAGAATTCCTAAAACCCTGTGACTTTGTAAATCGTTGCACCATCAGCAGCCTACCACCACATTCCACTAAATACTGCCAAAGTCCATAGAACTCCTTTTTAGACAGGTATGGAGGCGTTCTCAGATAATCACCCATAGAGTCAATCAGGCATTCCATGTTTGGCTTACTACCAAGGTTCTCACTGAAATCAACGACGAAAAGCTTGAAAAACTCAGACACCACGTACAACCTTCCATCGAAGAATGCAAGGTCCACTAATATTGTTGGGTCCTCAGTGCTTGTGCCTCTGAATGAGTAAGTGGCAGCAGGTGGTTGGATAATACAAAGATCAAGAGAATAACCATTGCCAATGATCAGCGCAGCAGCAAGGGACTTTGGTGATGAGTCCAGGGACGAGGGAGCCACCAACTTATAGGAAACAGCTGGGAAATGACCAAGTTCAGCATGGTTATCTATCTCGCTCTGCCAAACAGTGACTAGATTAGGAAGCTCCAATGTGGTCTTGGAGAAAGGGTTCACCAATGAACATGCACCATCACTGCTCATGAGGAATAGCCTGTTTTCAACGGAGCCATGCCAACGAGTACCATTGGGCAGAGACATGTGGTGAACCTCACTGCCTAGGATGCTGAGGAAGGTTCCATCCGGGAGGGTGAGCCATGGGAATGGAAAGGGAAGGGTCTTTGATACACTATTAGAGCGCCATGGGTGACAGACTGCCCTCAGGAGAACACGGTCAGCTAAGGAAGGGAGGCGCTTCAGGACAAGGCCCAAGAGTTCCGGCGCAAGATCTGACCAAGGTCCAAACTGTGCAGCCTCCATCATGCAAGTCTACAAAACAAGATATATGATTCATAGTTTAGCAGAGTAAGAAAATTGTAATGCATATGCTTGCTGAACTACTCTGACACCAAAGGCCATCACAAAGCAATAGAAGTTCAGAGTATATCAAAAATACAAAGATATCGTGGAAACCAGCAAAGCAATCCATCAGTCCTAAAATAGAAGTATATTTGCACAACTAGCTTTGCAGTTCATGGTTATCACATATATGCTTCTTGCACTTGGCAACGGCAGAAAAGCAGGCAGTGAAGCACTATTTATTTGTCACAGTAACCACAACAAAGTACGGAAATAATAGAAACACCAACAGCGCAGCTTCATATGTATGGTGAGTTGACAAGGTCTTCTTAGTTTCTCATGTTTATTTTTTAAAGTCACCGGGGGACAAAAAGCCCACCTCAATTAGTTTCTCATGTCCAATGGCTTGACACTTTTTCTTTTGACGGGCCCAACGGCTTGACACTAATAAGCTACTCAGGATAGTCCATTCTCTATTTATTTTTCATATGAGGAAGCAATTTTCTGTTATATGAAATATGTCTAACAAGAAGTGACATTTCGTACAAGTACAGGGTGAAGTGATGACAAATGGGAATCTGAGCCAAGTTTAACCATTCCTGAAGATTCGTCACCTTAAACTCCATTGCAGAACTTAGAACAGCTAGAAAATACTATACCCTTTGTTCCTAAATATAAGATGTTTTGGCAATTCTATTTAAACTGCCAAAACATCTTACATTTAGAAACAGAGGTAGTACCTTACGTTTGTAGTTTTTGGATCAGATACAAGAACTTTATTACCAAGGTTTGCTCACCTAACATAAATAATTTTGATCGACCTTTTTTATCCAAAACAAAAACAGTTGGGTTAGGTAAAGTAGCTATCTGGAACAACAATTAAAAGGTAGGTACAGATCTACTAGAAAAACATCCAAATCTAGGAATCGGATTGAGCCAAGTATTCAACTACTCATGCACTTCTTTTGCAGTTTTTACATCAGATAAATGCAGATTTACCAAGAGAAACAATTTCGATTAGCTAAAGGAATGGATTTCCCTGACCGGCTAAACCTAACGAGAGATAATCAGATATATGCCTAAGGAAGGGGTTACAGTAATAGGCCAGTATTTTTTGCAGGTAAAGCAGCAATCTTTCCAAGAACATGCTGGGATGATTTCAAAAGGAAAAAAAACGCACTGGCATGAACATTGGAGTTAAGTATGGCCAAATATTTGTAGTTTTTAGGTCATGTAAAACACTACGTTGCCAAGATTTGATAAACTAAAAAACAAATTCCAGATCGACCTTCTTTATCAAAAATAAACAAAAACAAATTGGTCAGGCGATGTCACGATCTGGAACAATAACAAAACGTTAACATCCGCCCACCCCCAATCATGCGCATCGGCGCCAAGTATTTTGTTTGGGTAAAGAATCGATTCCCCAACCAGCTAAAAGCCCTAACTAGAGAGATAATCAACTAAAAAAACAAGAGAGATAATCAGGTGGAGGAGGCAAGGCGGGGTGACAGCATACCATTGAGTGATTAGTGCCCTGGTCGGTGAGAGGCGGGGAGGGGCGGGGAGAGGCTAGCAGGGACTTGGGTACCGCCGGGGAATGGACCCTGGCCGTGGGTGGGAACAGTGGGAGGGGGAGCCATGGAGAGTCGCTGGAGAGCTGGGGGATTTGGGAGTGAGAGGGCGGAGGGACTTTATTGAACCGTTACTCGTCTTGTGCGACGTTTGAGGGATTCTTTTTAACACATTTATCACTTTTTGATTTACAGTTTTTAGTGATCAATTTACATTTTAAACTATTAGTAGTAAAAAAATGTGGATAAGCCCCCAGATCTATTATAGAGGATCTCCAACAGTACAAAACACCTCATATAGAGAGAAAATTACAAACAAGTCACTAAGATGCTCAACAACCTGAAGCTCCAATGCGAGCCGCGGGCGCACTGCCGCCGCCGCCATCGCTGCTCCACAGCCTTGGTGGGCCAAACCTTGTTTGATCGCGCCGATGGGATGTCTCCGTGCTACAGTCCAGGAGGACCAGTGCGCTGGAAACGAAGCCACCGTCAAAGAAGCTCTAAACAAATATGAAGAAGCCCACCTCCAACACACACTCACCAACTTGACGGCGGAGCCGGAGGGAACACCACCACCACAAAGTACGTAGAAGCTGGAGAGCACGATGCCATTGCAACGATATACAATTTCAATGTTTGGGCAAAAAGACAAGAACATTGTTTTGTACACATTGCCCAACACTTAAATTCTCTTTGTACACATTGCAAAAAGAAAAAAATTAAAAGAAAAACAAAAAATAGGTACAACATGTACACACTATGTACGTGCAAATTTATTTATAATATACTTTCATACGTGACAAAAAATATAAATATAAATATGAAAATGGGCCCATCTATATGAACCTAATACAATTGAAGAGGCCGGGGCATTCCCCCTTTTCAAAAAAAAAATTGAAGATGTTTACATACACGCATATACAGTTATCCCTAGCTATGAACACTACGTCATAAAAAAGTCAAGGAATCTAACTATCTGAGGGCATGTACAACACTGTACAATCAGCCGTCTATAACAGGTGCCAACTAGGATATTTGATTACATGGAGGAAAGAGAAATAGGAGAGAGAATTGGTCCTTTGGTAGAATTACATACGGTCGATAGCGCTGAAATCTCGCCCGCTATCGACGGCCTTTTCCCGCTGTACCGAGGCTGTCTGCAGTCTGCACTCTCGTATTCTCACCTTCACGGACGATCCAACATTTGAATTCCAATACCGCTGAGGAGCGATGTGATCATCTATGTGGAGCTTCTGTCACTGTCGCCGGCGGTGAGACAGTCCTTCAGTCTTGAGGAATGAGGAGGAAGATGATGTGAGCAGCCGGCCGGTGGCAGGCTGTGGCCATTCGCCGGCGCCGCCACCAGAGCTTAGCAGACGTTCGCGAATCCGCCGCAGCCCGCAGGCCCGCATCTCGTCCGGCATACATGCCACTAGCGCCCAGATCTCCTTCGTGTTCACCATGGCCGAAGTGCAGAGCTTCTGGCTGCCGCTCTTTAAAGCAAAGTCCAGCTATCTCTATGTTTGGATGACTCCACAGTCCACCCATGACATGCCTGATGGTTTTGGTAGATTGAAATCATTCTTTTGGGGATTAGAATGGATGCATGCGGGACAAGAATTACCCTATAGTGTTTCTTGCCTCCGTAATCACACCCTGCTAATTGTATAGACACCTAAACAGACGTCATTAGCCCTGTCTAGAGATGATATGGCAGGGTACTACAGACAACTGCTGTCTAGACCATTGTACATGCCCTGAGTACTAGTTTGTGTTGGATTCTTTAGCTTACAAATCACAATATTTTTAAACATATTTTTACAGGTCTGAAGAATATGTGTACTACGTGTAAATTTTCACAGAACTGTTTTTGAATAGAGGTAATATCAATGTCAGTCATAGAACTTGCATAGGATATTCAGTTTAGTGCTAAAAGTTGTAGAATACGACATTGCAGTCACATAACTTGCATATGTTTTTTTTTTGAGGGGTAACCCAAGCTTTATTAATGATCAAAAGCCACAAT
This sequence comes from Triticum urartu, assembly GCF_003073215.2. NCBI lineage: Eukaryota > Viridiplantae > Streptophyta > Magnoliopsida > Poales > Poaceae > Triticum > Triticum urartu. Next base: position 314,738,762 of record NC_053025.1, read on the forward strand.
TTGTGGTATACATCTTGGGTTAAAGGATTGGCCTAGCCACACATGGTGTCCCGGGCCTAAAGAAAGTGAATGTTTTGCTAAACTATGAGCCTCAACGTTACATCTGCGGCATTCATACATGAAATCACACATAAAATGAAGAGCTCTGCTATGAATCTCCTTGATAACCGTACCATATGTTCCCAGGTTTCCAGACTTTATATCGCCTACCACTTGCTTTGAGTCAGATGAGATGACTATCCGATGGATGTTCAGGTCCTCTGCCAGTGCTAGCGCTTCCCGGCACGCGATTGCCTCAAGCGTAATCGGGTCTGTGATGCCTCGGAGTACAATTGCAGAACTCCCAAGGTAGTTCCCAAGGTCATCTCGACACACTGCTGCTGCCGTGCCTCCCCACGAACGACACCCAGCATCAACATGAATCTTGGCTGATTCCGCTGGTGGTGCTAATGAGCGAGCTGTTCTACTCGCTTGAGGTGCTGAAATTTTCCTTTGGCCTGAGCTTCTTTCTTTGATGATTTCCACGTCACTCAAGAATCTCTGAATAAAAGAGTGCATGCTTTGCAGGCTTTGAAATATGCCCTCATGAATTGCTTTCCTTCGCGAAGACCAAATCGCCCAAAGTGTTACTGATATCTTAATGAACTCCGCATGTGATACCGATTCCATCAGCGAGAATAGCCAACACTTCGCATTAGGTCCAGCGGCTGCTATTAGACTGTTCGTAGCCTCTTCGTCAGCAAGTGCCCAGGTACACCTTGCCACCGTGCATTCTAGGAGCGAGTGCCTCCACGAATCAGGTCCTCCACACAGCGCGCACGAGCTTGTATTCGACATATGTCTGTGAGCTCGTACATCCTCCGTCGGAATAGAGTGTTTTGATAACCGCCAAAGAAACATCTTGATTTTCCCTGGTACCTGAGTATTCCACAGCCTTTTCCATGATCCATCTTCTCTGTTTGAGCTTGAGGACCAGGCTGTACCCTCGAGCCAAGCCTCCCTTCTCCTTCTTGTTGCGACCAACATGTTGTACGCCGATCTCACGGTGAGCAGACCCGGGCGTTCAAAGTTCCAGCTCCAGTAGTCTTCCACATTTTGTGTGCATATAGGAATGTTCAAGATCACCGCGGCATCCATTGGCATAAACACTTGCCTCACACGCTCTATATTCCATGTTGCCGATGTCATGTCTATCAATTCAGACACCAGTTCCGGAGGGTTTGCTGATATACACCCATATGGTCGAAGCATTTCGTCCCTAGGCAACCAATTGTCCTCCCAAATCTTTGTGCTTTGACCATTGCCAATACGCTTTATCAAGCCTTGCTTCATCACATCTCTTCCTTCCAGGATAGCCCGCCATATTTGACTCGGATGGTTACCTATAGTCGCCTCCAATATAGTGGTGTTTGGATAGTAAATGCTTCGAAGCAGCCAAGCACTTAGAGATTCAGGTTGTTGTAAGATACGTCAGGCCTGTTTCGCCAACATTGCCATATTGAAAAGCTCGAAGTCCTTAAAACCCAAACCCCCCATAGATTTCGGTTGGGTCATCTCCTTCCACGAAACCCAATGCGGTTTGTGGTGCCCGTCCTTGTTGCCCCACCAGAACTTCCTTATGAGCATGTTAAGGTGCTCACATAGGCCTCTTGGGAGTTTAAAATAAGACATAGAATACACAGGAACTGCTTGAGCCACTGCTTTAACCAATACCTCCTTTCCTGCCGTCGACATTGTGCTCTCAATCCAACCCTGAATTTTACTCCAAAGCCGGTCCTTTAGGTATTTGAAGGCACCACTTTTTGAAGCACCAATGTCCGAAGGCATTCCCAAATATTTTTCGTTCAGAGTCTCATTTGGCACATTGAGTATCCCTTTAATCTCATCTCGGACAGCTTCCGGGACCCCCTTGCTGAAGAAAATTGATGATTTGTCATAGTTGATTCTCTGGCCAGTACTCTGACAATAAGCATCCAACACTTGGTTCACCTCATTAGCACCCATACCATTAGCTTTGAAGAACAACAGGCTGTCATCTGCAAACAATAAGTGGCTTACGGGTGGCGCCGAGGGTGCCACTTGCAATCCATGAAGGTTTGATGACTCACTTTTAGATTTTAGCAGGCACGAAAGGCCCCCTGCTGCAATCAAGAACAGGTATGGTGAAATTGGATCACCCTGTCGAATACCACAAGATGGCTTGAACTGCTCAAGTTTCTTCCCATTAAACAGAACCGAAAATTTCACTGAGATTACCATTCCCATAACTATTTGTACCCACCTTTCCCTGAAACCCAACTTTAGCATTATAGCTTTCAGATACTCCCAATCAACTTTGTCATATGCTTTCGCCATATCAAGTTTTAGAGCGCAATGTTGATTTTTCTTTGCCTTATTCCTTTTCATAAAGTGGAGACATTCATAAGCAGTAATAATATTATCCGAAATTAGTCTCCCTGGCACAAAGGCCGATTGTTCCTCCGAAATAATATCAGGCAAAACAAGCTTCAGACGGTTCGAAATAACTTTTGATGCTATCTTGTGTATGTGTGCAGATACGGTCACTTCTTCCTCATCTAGCCATATCTCGTGCTCACATGGCGTGTCAGCATAAATGTGGCCCATGTGTCAGTGGGCGGAAGTGGTAATAAATTAGCAACAAGTGGATTGATCTGATGTCTTGCACTCGATAAGCTAATTGCACTATCCACACAACCAGGGTAAATTGATGCAAGACAAACAAACGAAATTTTCATTTAACACAGTGTTCGCTCAGCCCAAGAAAAAAGTAAACAAAAACTAAAAACTTGTCCTGTTGTTTCTCGCAGGAATAAATTGATGCACGAAAACAACTTATATTCTGTTGTTTGTGGCATTAAAAAAATGTTCACGCATTACCAAAAAAAGTATGCGACATTTGAAAAATGTTTATACATGCATTCTGAACTATATTTTCCTTTATCAAGATTTAAAATTTTAAAATTAATTGAATTCAAACAGAAATTCCGATGATTTGTCCAAAAAAATTGTGTAATATCATTCTGACATATATTTTACTTTATCTGGATTTTCAAATTTAAAATCATTTGAAATCAAAGAAAAAATTGATTAACTTGTCCACAAGAACTTATTTTTATTCCTTCTGCAGTAGATTTTAAAAGTTAAAATTATTAGAAATCAAAAAAAAATAGTTGAATTTTTCCAAAAAATATACATACATGCATTCTGCACTATATTTCCTTTTGTCCAGATTTTCAAACTTTAAATTATTTTAATTCAAACAAAAAAACTGTTGATTTTTCCAAAGGAATTTACGTGCATTAATTCTGCACTAGATTTTTAAGTTAAGATTATTCGAATTCAAGCAAAAATTAAGTTGTTTCTCCAAAAAAATACATACATTCATTTTGCACTATATTTCCTTTTATGATTTCCAAATTTAAAATTATTTAAATTCAAACAAAATTTTAGTTGATTTGTCCAAAAAAATATCTAGAATATAAGTTGTTCGCGTACATAGAAAAAAAAAGATAAAAGAATACAGAAGACTCTTTAATTCATGTCAGGAGGTCACAGGTTCAGTCCGGGGCTTTGCCTTTTTTGAACACCCTATCCCCTTTTGCTGTAAAAAAATACCTATCCCCTTTTTTTTTACTTTAATTCGTAATTGTCGTGTTATATAAAGCTAACTGTGCTACCTAATCGTCATACGGCAGTCGCTCGAGTGGTTATATATGCGCTGCTATTCACACGAGGTTGTGCGTTTGAGTCTGTGATCCAGCGTTTTTATTTCAAATAAAAGTCAAGGTGTTATCTGCAACAAGAGAAGATAATGTGTGCCTCACCCAACGTCTCATCACTGCAGCCATTGCAGCTGGGAATTAGAGCATCTCCAATATAAAAAATACTTTTTTGCTCCAATGACTACGAGTGGTGAGACGTTGGGTGAGACACACATTATCTTTTCTTGTTGCAGATAACACCTTGGCTAAGAGCGTGGAAAACATTTAGATTACAACTTCTATCACTTGATTGGCATTCCTGTTAACCCCATGCGAAAAGAACAGTGCATCAGACGTTTCACGAAGTTGTACAGCGAGATTAGAGACACCGATGTGCATGATCAACTCCAGAAAGATTTGATGGAAGAGCATTAGAAATGGCATGGCGAAAGAGCCGCATAGATTCATTATTTGTTTGTGAAAAACTATGTTGTATTTGTGTTGCATGGATTTGAACAACTATATAATAATTTGATATTGCGGACATGTATAAACTTTTATGTTGTTTTTAGATGTTTTTTGCAATATGTGCGGCTGTACAGTGGCTGAACAGCAGCCGCGCGGCCGGTTTTGCATTTTCGTTTTGGTTCATCTGTTGGAGTTGCTCTTTTTCTCCATTTTGGATCATTTGTTGGAGTTGAACCTTTTTTAAGACGTAAAAAGCACTTTTTGATGCTCCAAATTTGGATCATTACCGGTTTGGATAGCCAAAATTTAGACCATCTATTAGAGCGTTTCTGCTCCGGTGCTCCCCTCCTGGGCTGAACGCGAGTGGGAAAAACACAAGGACGGTCCAGATGCGTCGATGGCGGTTCGTAACTAGGGGCACGATGGTCATTTCAGGTGGGTGTATAGTGCGCGTAGACAAGTCGTAGAGCCCTGTATGAGCCCGCGTCGGCCCGTGTACTATTGTATGCCGGGCATGTACGTGTATTATACGCTGGCGGTTGCGTTTCCCCGCGGTCGTGCGCGTGCACGTGTTCGTGGGTAGTTTCCAAAAAAAGCCCCCTAGTATAAGAGGAGGGGAACGGGCACCGGCCGCATCGCCCACCCCATTTCCCCCAAATTGCCTCCCTCTCCCTCCTCTCTACTCTGCCTCATCGTCTCCCTCACTGGCCGCCCCACCTGTTCGCTCACCACCGCCGCGTCCCTCTCTTCTCCTGCTTGCTTCTGGCTCGGATGGAGCAAGGCCGTCGCGAAGCCGCCGTCGCGGGCGGAGATCTGCAGAAGACGGGCGTGGAGACCGTGGCAGATGCCGTGCAGACCCTCATTGGCGGCGCGGGTGCAGGAGCTGCCGCATCCCCACGTGCTAGATCGGTCACTGCGGTGGCGGATCTGGAGGAGAAGAAGGTGGTCGTGGCGGACTCCGTCATGGCGGACTCAGCCGTGCTGGTGCTTGGCATGACGGCGACGAGCGGCCCGTCTGATGGACCTGCGGAGGCCGGCGGCGAGCACGTGGACCTGCAGGTAATCCTTGCCAGCAGTCCCCTCCGTTGCTAGTTACCCCCGTTAAGCAGTAGTTTTGGGTGTTAGTGTTTTTTGTAGTTGCTAGTTGCTGCATCCCCTTCTGATAGTTAGGGTTTTTAGATGTTTGATTGATTTATATGGTGAAGGTTAAGTTTCGATTCTGTGATTGAATCATCCAGTAGATCAAGTAGTTAGGGTTTTTTAATGAGATGTTAAGTTGGGGATTTTTTGTATTGGATTCAATTAGAGGCACAGATATGTTGTATCTGTGATTGAATCACATCCAGTAGATGTACTAGTTAGGGTTTCTTAATTAGATGTTTAGTTGATTCTGTGATCGAATCATCCAGTAGATCAAGTAGTTAGGGTTTTTTAATGAGATGTTAAGTTGGGGATTTTTTGTATTGGATTCAATTAGAGGCACAGATATGTTGTATCTGTGATTGAATCACATCCAGTAGATGTACTAGTTAGGGTTTCTTAATTAGATGTTTAGTTGATTCTGTGATCGAATCATCCAGTAGATCAAGTAGTTAGGGTTTTTTAATGAGATGTTAAGTTGGGGATTTTTTGTATTGGATTCAATTAGAGGCACAGATATGTTGTATCTGTGATTGAATCACATCCAGTAGATGTACTAGTTAGGGTTTCTTAATTAGATGTTTAGTTGATTCTGTGATTGAACATTGTGTAGATCAAGTAGTTAGGGTTTTTTAATGAGATGTTAAGTTGGGGATTTTTTGTATTGGATTCAATTAGAGCCATGGATATGTCGTATATGTGATTGAATCACATCCAGTAGATGTACTAGTTAGGGTTTCTTAATTAGATGTTTAGTTATGGTTTATTTGTATTGGATTCATTTATAGCCTCTGATATATGTGATTGAATCACATCCAGTAGATGTACTAGTTAGGGTTTCTTAATTAGATGTTTAGTTAGGGTTTATTTGTATTGGATTCATTTATAGCCTCTGATATTTAGAATGTGTGAATGAATCACATCCAGTAGATGTACTAGTTAGGGCTTTTTAATTAGATGTTTAGTTGGGGATTTTTTGTACTGGATTCAATTAGAGCCACTGATGAGTAGAATTTGTGATTGAATCACATCCAGTAGATGTAGTAGTTATGGTTTTTAAGATTTATTTGTATTGGATTCAATTATAGACAGATATATACAGAATCTATGATTGAATCATCTAGTAGATGTAGTAGTTAGGGTTTTTTAATTAGATGTTTACTTAGGGTTTTCTTGTATTGGATTCATTTATAGCCAGTTATATGTAGGATGTATGATTGAGTAATCCAGTAGATGTAGTAGTTATGGTTTTTTAATTAGTTGGTTAGTTAAGGTTTATTTGTATTATTCATTTAGAGATAGTTATATAGATTCTGTGATTGAATGATGTAGTAGATGTACTAGCTAGTGTTTCTTAATTAGATGTTTAGTTAGGTTTCTTTTGTATTGGATTCATTTATAGGTAGAGATAAATGTAATTAAATGGTGTGACTGAATGATGCAGTAGAAGTAAGAGTTATGATATTTTAATTAGATGTATGAGTTAGTGTTATTTGTAGTGGATCCATTTATATCCAATGATATATGTACGTAAATTTTGTGATTCAATGTTCCAGTGGATGTAGGAGTTAGTGTTTTTTAATTAGATGTTGGAGTTAGGGTATTTTAATTAGATGTAGGAGTTAGACTTCACAATTTCACTTATTCTGACTTATGAGTGATCATTGAGAACTGCTCTGAACTAAATATTTATTAAGATTTACAAATGAAATGAAAACCTGACATGTTTGTGAAGTTATATATAAAGGTCCTATTTGCATTGTCTATTAAAAACTGCTATATCATGGGTTAATAAGAGAGGAATGATATTCATTTATACCTTCATATGCATGTTCAAAAGCAAAAACTGAAATTGTATGTCCATATGAATGAACTTGTATTTTCATAAGCCAATTGTTTAGTATGTATATAGCTTCATATATAGTGTATGAAATATAGTTAGGAGCTTTCCATCATTATGCAAAATCAACTTGTTTGTAATGACATTATTTGAACTGCAATTCAATTCCTTGTAAATGACTTGCTTGGTTGACAATATAGCAGAAGGAGGATCTTGTTGGCAAGAAGAGGAAGTGGGACTCATCTGGCTACTACCCTTATGACAGTGATGAGGATGAGCCGTACGAGGTAAGGCCTAGCTGAAATGTTATTTGTGCATTGACTTAGTGTTAGATGTTTGTAGTATTTGAATGCATAATGTATTAATGTCAGTCATTAATGTGTGCAGTATCAATCTGGAGATGATGTGGTCGAGGGGAACGTCGAGTCGTTTGAAGAGAAGGAGGTGCTGAAGATCAGGGCCCAAGGATCTGCTAGGTACTACAACTGGAGGTCTGACAAGTACCGGTGCCCCTACTGCAGCAGGCCCAAGCCCAGGTTTGGGTTGCTGGAGCATCTGATGGAGCATTGTCGGGCTACATCCATCAGCAGTCATGACTACAAGATCAGGGCTCAGCATTTTTCCCTCCACAAGGTCCTGAGAAACCCTGACATGTAGTTGCCCTAGACCCTCGTTGTCGTATGATGTAGGAAGGCTCAGTCCTTTTGGTGAACTTTGTGTGGTATTCTGATGGTGGAAACTTGTAGTGGTAATTTAGTATGAACTTTATCTAAGTGCAGTACTGTGATGTGCGGTCCAAACATAGCTAATATGCTAGTGGTCTGCATCAGCAAGTGTGTTGTGTGGATGCTGCTATCTATGGCAGTAGTATATATTGCTATCTATATTTGTGTCCCTTAAATTTGCCATTATGGTTCCTTAGATGTATAATTTGCTTGAATTTAGCTGTTGCAATGATCAGACATGCCGCAACAGTGTTGCTTCACTGATCGGGCATGCTGCAAACACTTCCCATGATGCGGCCATGTGGAACATGCTGTGGCAATGGTGCAATAAATTCCCATGTTGTGGCCTTGTGCAACATGCTCTGCCCATAAGCAAATCGGACCAAATGTAAAACTTTGCGTTAAGTAAATTAATGTTTTTAGTGAAGTAAGTGGAAATTGTTCGTCGACACATATGACATATTTCCTTCATTTGAGTAAGCAAAAATAGCAAATACTCCACCATATGATCAAATATTCCAATAACTGAGCACATATTCCTTCATTTCATCAAATACTAATAAAAAAGTAGTTAAAGATGGTGTGTGTGTGTGTGCAAAAAACAATATTTGAATAAAGGTGTAATGATTATTTGTAACATGAAGGAGTTTTTTCATGAAATGCAAGTTGATTATATGTAATATGAAAGATCTCCTTTCGTACAATTTATAGTGGCTCCGTGAAGCCGCATGTTTCGAATCGGCATTGGGCAGGGCATAACAAATTCAGAAAAAATTCAAAAATTGTGACCCAAATTTTCTTGTACATGGTGACCCACATGTGCCAAACATGGCTATGAAAGAAAATTTGGAAAATTAATAATTTACAATGCCCCCTTGAGGTATAGACCGATGGTTTGAACAGTCAGTCTAGAGGACATTATAAATTAATAAAAAATTCAAAAAAATATAAAACCTTGGAAAACTAGCTTTGTTTGTGCAAGAGATCATGTGTACCAAAATAGGGGTGATTTGGAGGTGGTCGAAAAAATCATCGCATTCCGGAGGGGCCATTTGGTCTAAAACATAAGCCAGTTTTTGAACATACGTGATTTTTTCCACCATCTCCAAATCACCCAAATTTTCTTGTACATGGTGACCCACATGTGTCAAACATGGCTATGAAAGAAAATTTGGGAAATTAATACTTTACAATGCCCCCTTGAGGTATAGACCGATGGTTTGACCAGTCAGTCTAGAGGGCATTATAAATTAAATAAAAAATTCAAAAAAATATAAAACCTTGGAAAACTATCTTTGTTTGTGCAAGAGATCATGTGTACCAAAATAGGGGTGATTTGGAGGTGGTCGAAAAAATCATCGCATTCCGGAGGGGCCATTTGGTCTAAAACATAAGCCAGTTTTTGAACATACGTGATTTTTTCCACCATCTCCAAATCACCCAAATTTCTTGTACATGGTGACCCACATGTGCCAAACATGGCTATGAAAGAAAATTTGGAAAATTAATACTTTACAATGCCCCCTTAAGGTATAGACCGATGGTTTGACCAGTCAGTCTAGAGGGCATTATAAATTACTAAAAAATTCAAAAAAATATAAAACCTTGGAAAACTAGCTTTGTTTGTGCAAGAGATCATGTGTGCCAAAATAGGGGTGATTTGGAGGTGGTCGAAAAAATCATCGCATTCCGGAGGGGCCATTTGGTCCTTAAGTCAGTTTTTGTACATACGTGATTTTTTCCACCACCTCCAAATCACCCAAATTTTGTTGTACATGGTGACCCACATGTTCCAAACATGGCTATGAAAGAAAATTTGGAAAATTAATACTTTACAATGCCCCCTTGAGGTATAGACCGATGGTTTGACTAGTCAGTCTAGAGGGCATTATAAATTAATAAAAAATTCAAAAAAAATATAAAACCTTGGAAAACTAGCTTTGTTTGTGCAAAAGATCATGTGTGCCAAAATAGGGGTGATTTGGAGGTGGTCGAAAAAATCATCGCATTCCGGAGGGGCCATTTGGTCTAAACATAAGCCAGTTTTTGAACATACGTGATTTTTTCCACCACCTCCAAATCACCCTAATTTTCTTGTACATGGTGACTCACATGTGCCAGACATGGCTATGAAATAAAATTTGGAAAATTAATACTTTACAAGGCCCCCTTGAGGTATAGACCGATGGTTTGACCAGTCAGTCTAGAGGGCATTATAAATTACTAACAAATTCAAAAAAAATAAAACCTTGGAAAACTAGCTTTGTTTTTGCAAGAGATCATGTGTGCCAAAATAGGGGTGATTTGGAGGTGGTCGAAAAAATCATCGCATTCCGGAGGGGCCATTTGGTCTAAACTTAAGCCAGTTTTTGAACATACGTGATTTTTCCACCACCTCCAAATCACCCAAATTTTGTTGTACATGGTGACCCACATGTTCCAAACATGGCTATGAAAGAAAATTTGGAAAATTAATACTTTACAAGGCCCCCTTGAGGTATAGACCGATGGTTTGACCAGTCAGTCTAGAGGGCATTATAAATTAATAAAAAATTCAAAAAAATATGAAACTATGGAAAACTAGCTTTGTTTGTGCAAGAGATCATGTGTGCCAAAATAGGGGTGATTTGGAGGTGGTCCTGACATGTGTGCCAAATTTGACATGTGACATATGCAAAAAAATTGACATGTGACATATTTTGTTTCAAACTTGTGTGCAAAATTAGACATTTGACATATGCAAAAAAATTGAATACAAATTAAAAAAATTACTTTGGGTATCCTCACATGGTGGAAATGTTTGGTCCAAATATTTTAAATATTTTTTTAAAATTTATACTTAATTTAAAATTTGAAAATTTAATGCTTCAAACTTGTTTGCAAAATTTGGCATGTGACATATGCAAAAAAATTGACATGTGACATATTTTGTTTCAAACTTGTGTGCAAAATTAGACATTTGACATATGCAAAAAATTGAATACAAATTTAAAAAATTACTTTGGGTATCCTCACATGGTGGAAATGGTTGGTCCAAATATTTTAAATATTTTGTAAAATTTATATTTAATTTAAAATTTGAAAATTTAATGCTTCAAACTTGTTTGCAAATTTTGACATGTGACATATGCAAAAAAAGAAATAAATAATAAAAATGCCAGCCTACCCAACAGCATTTATATGAAACCCCACGGCCTGCATACGACTAGTAACCCATTGGGCCAGGATGCAGGCCCGCGGTGAATGTATATAAGTTGCCGGTAGGCCCAACGGGGCAGAGAGAGACTGGTTAGGCAATGAGCTGCCCGCTTTAGATAGGAACTTGAGATGATTATCTCAGGTGGGTTTATAAACCGGTGCGAGCTCCTCTCCGTTGGCGAGGTGGGACTAAACTCCCACCACCCCGAGACAGTGCCCGCCGCGGCTTTGATTTGGGCCTAATTTGGGTGGGCCGTACCAGGCCGGCCTCACACGCGGTTATCAGCTGGAGAGGGGGAAAATTCCCCATTTCATCTGGCAGATACGAACCCTAGGTATTTGCTTCTGTTCCCCATTCACTCCGTGAGCTCAAATCTCACATCTGGCGTCGCTGGCGATGGGGGCCAAGAAGGGAAGGAGGTCACGGTCGGCAAGTGATTGCCGCCGCGCGCAAGAAAAGTGGGAGGAGGCAGTTGGGAAGTTCTGTCAGGGCGATCTGGAGAAGAGGGCGAATGTGGAGGAGATCTGCAGCTAGTTTCCCAGCTTGCAGATGTTCATCGACCACGGTAGGGGTCTCATCAAGGTGCTTACGGGCAATGAGAAGAAATCGTTGTTTGGTCCTGCTCGAGGAGTTGTTCCAGTCCAGGTTTTCCTCTGGGCTATGAACGAAGCGGATAACTCCCCGGATCTGCGCCAGCGTGCGAGGTGGTACATGTACCGCTCGCGCCGCCGCGCCCCTCCTATTCCAGTGCCATATCTTGTCGGAGTGTTGCTCGCGGTGCCTGCTCCAGTTGATCAGTCCAATGTTCACTCTGACAGTGATGTGGAGCAGAGCAAGGATGACAGTGATAGTGAAGATGTGGAGCATAGCGAGGATGAGAGTGATAGCGAAGATGTGGAGCAGAGCAAGGATGAGAGCGGGGAAGAGGAGGTTGTTCTGCTGCTGGACGACAGTGCTAGAGAGGAGGAGCAGGATGATGTTGTCCAGGAGCAGCCGACGGACGTGCAGATTGTGGGTCCAGGGATCCCGCAGCTCGGAGACAGGACCATGCCGATTGAAGCGGAGACCTACATCCGTATGGGCATTCGTCACTCAGAGCGCATCAACAAGTTGAAGGACAAGAAAACAGAGTGATGGCATGTCAGTGTTTTCAGTTAGTCTATCTGAGTGAGTCAGTTTGGACCCATTTGATAGCATAATATGTTCTAAGTTCTTTGAGAATACTTCCGTATTTGAGATTATGTTAGTTGTATTTACAGTGAGTTGTTTGGTTGCCTCCGATAAATGTGATTTTACTACTGCAGTATTGGGAAAAATATAGTTATTTCTCTGCATGAAAAATGTAGCCTCTTTTTAAAAAACAGAGTTTGTGAGTGCTTAAATGCAATGGCTATGCAGCACAATTTACAGCATACCAAACAGTTGTATGTATTGTGAATACTCCAGAAATCTCTGTTTTAGTCAAACCATGTTATCTCATATGTATACGCAAGAATACTGTAGTTTTTAATACGTTGGTTCATATAGTACCATGCTACCAAACCCAGAGAACTGCAGTAAGTGTTAAGTTATGTAATGATGAAGTTTAGATAGTGCAAATGTGATGTGTTCAAACTGTTAAGTTATGTAATGCAGTTGTTAATGTAATGCATGTGTTATCCTTTTATTTTCATAAATAATCCCATTTCTACTTTCTCTATAATAAGACTAATGAGCCATTGGATTGTTGATTGATCTATTTTTCAGACAAAGGAGCCACAAAAAAAGTGCTGGAGGTGGGAGCAAGACTGGGGTGGAGAATCAACGGGGCAAGACTGGAAGGATAAAAAAGAAGACTCTACTTCCTGCTGAAGATGTGGCCTTTACTTTGTTGCGATGTTTTAGTAGTTGTTGCTATTATTTTGCGGTGCTCATGAACTTTGTAAGCCTAGGATGATGGGTTAGGCAGACTGCAGGCCATGCTGGATTTTGGTTACATAGGTTTATGCTGGCTTGAAGTGAAAATAGAGCATTATTATTGATATATGGATTAGCAACTTCTTCAACTCTAAGGTTGCGTTAATTTGGTTCTAGATTCTAATACATAGCTTAACCCTGCAAGGTTATCATAATCTCACGTTTGTGTTTGGAAACAATCCTAGTTAGCCTAAATTACTGGTTGCAATGGAAATGTGTGCATTGCCATGATGTTTACGTATTTCATTTCTTATATATATTTCAAATATTTTAAAATCAAATCTATTTCTCCTCTTTCATTAATTCCGACAGCTTCACAATTCAAATTATGCAAGATAATGCGTTCTCTTTCATTTAACTTGTTAAATAAAATATTTATTTTTAGTTTTATCTTTGAAAAAAAATTAAATCACATATATATTTTTCTGTATTACTTGTTCTGACAGTTAGAAAATTCATGAATGTGCGAAAAATTGTTGTGTTATATTCTTTTATGAGGTGATTTGAAGAACAACAAATAATGGTGACAAATGCAAAAGGTGAAATATGACAAAAAAAAGCCCGCCTACTAGCTGCATACTACACAATTCAACGGCCAGCATACGACTAGCAACCCAATCATTTATTGGGCCAGGATGCAGGCCCGCCAGATTGTGATAATAGGCAGCTAGTAGGCCCCACTGGGCAGAGACGGACAGGGTTAGGCATGTGTTGCCCGCTTTAGAAAGGAACTTGAGAAGGGAAGCTCAGCCCGGTATATAAACCGGTGCAAGCTCCCCTCGCTTGGCGAGATGGGACTAAACTCCCAGCACCGCTGGGATGTGCCCGGCGCGACGATCGCTTGGGCCTAATTCGGGTGGGCCGTCACAAGCCAGCCTCACCCACGCGCAGATTAGTACCACATTTAAAATCGAGCTGCTTCAATGTGTTATATTTCACTTATTCAATGTGTACCAAAAATTAATGTCTTATAGTTCACTTATTCAATTAAATATTTATTTTCTTTTTATCTGTACAATAATTTAAAATCTAATATATTTTTACTCCTTCAGTTATTCTCGCACTATTAAAATTCAAAAAATGCAATATAATATGTTTCATCTTTATTATAATATATATTTTCTGTTTTCTATTTCAAAAAAGGTATATCAAATATATTTTTTCTTTGTTCATTTCTTCTTAGAGTTTTAAAATTGAAGTATATGTTTTGTATTTTATTTCTTATTATAGTTATAAAAATCAAAATTCCATGAATGTATGTTGTCTTCTGTTTCCACTTCTTAAATATAATTTTCATTCTATTTTCAAAATTCCATTTGGTTGAGTCCAGAAAAACAACGTCCTTCGGGCTCCCCCTCCGGCAGACCCGAATGATGGTGATTGCACATGTGGTATGTGCTGACCTGCATGAAATGACACCAAACTTTGGCACCATGTGAGGATGCCCAATGTAGGCCCCCATGCAACATGTGAGCCATTCCTGACACCGAACGAACGTCGCGTCACGTCCGGGTAGCGTTTCGGGTTCTTTTCGCAGGCAAAATCCTAATAAATGCATCGAGTGTCGGAAATCAATGAGAATTGGCATGCATGATGTCCATGGTCATCCCATTGTGTGAAAAAAATTTGGGGCCATTTGGTTGACTTGAAATAATTATTTGATATCAAAATTTTGTAATATGAAAAAAAAGTACATGAAACGAGCCCCTCGTCGCTCAAAGAGAGGAGCACCTGCGATTTGTTACACAAATCCCGGATCGGAATCTACAAAAAAAAACTCGAGCGTGGGAAGCCTATCCCTTTAATTTAGGAGCACGTACTGCCTCTCCTCAACCAAGGCAAAGATCACAGACGTACTTTCCCTGGTGGTTACGACGACCTAGGAGATCCTCCTCCTCCTATATAGTCTCGGCATCGTCTTTCATGTCGTCTACGACGGCTCCTACCGCCGAGTCGACGACAGCTGCGTCCCTAGCATCGGCCCAACTCCAGCAAGATCGTCGAGAACATCCAGATCGTCAGCGCGTGCTGGCCGTCATGGACGAACTGCGTCCACGTTACAACGCCGACAACTTCCATCTTCATCGAGCAATCCAGTATGTTGGCAACCGTACCGCATCCATGATGCTTTTCTTTGTGCGTATATTAGATTAGATAAGATCCATTATCTTCGCATTACATCTGTTCGAGTAGATGTTTTTTGTTTGTGCGTGTATTAGATTAGATAAGCCTATGACACTAGATTTGTTTGTGTGTGTATTAGATTAGATAGCCCTACGATTCCAAGTTTCTACATGTTGTTTGTTGTCTTTCACTTGTAGGTTGAATTGATGAATAAACAACAATTTTAAATCAGTGTTAGTTATAGCATAGTCACTTTAAGTTATAGCAATGCCATAAGACATGCATGTTGCAACTATGAGACGCCCACTAATATTGTATGTGTTGCACGTTTGTTTGATGCATGTTCCAGTAGGCATAATTTCGTTTTTTTTTCTTTTCGATTTACTGTTAATTAGGCACTGTCACCGATTCTTATATCTATTTGTACAGTACCATATGAAAATAAATGGTTAGATAAATAATGTTACTTTTGATTATGAAACTAATTGGTTAAATAAGTACTTGTTAAACTGTCATTTTATGTGTTGCACGTGTCTCTGCTGAATGTTTCAGTATGAATAAATTATGTTCTATAGTTTTCTATATATTGTGGGATAGTGTATTCCATTATTATGTTTTATGCAACAATATGTTAGGAAAAAAGTTGATTACATAATTTATGGTATTGTAACCAAGTATATTTTTTTTAACAGGATGGATGAATTGAACGGAGAAATTGTTTGCGCCGTTGAAAAATGGTGCAAACTTATTGCCGGTCTATCTTCCGGTCAACGGGCCGCACTTGCCGAAACACCACTCCGTAGCATGCTTCAGATACCTTCGCTGAAGATGCGTACACTGTTGATCCGGTACATGGTTGAGATTTTTGATCCTAGCAAGGGCAGATTCATTGTACAAGACTTGGTTGGCGAAGTGTCTCTCGGTCCTGTGGATGTTGAGTGCATCTTGGCCTTGGAGAACCACGGACTGTCGACAGAAGGTATTCTCGGTGAGGAAGGTGAGGATGTTAAAGATCGAGTACTGCCTCAATTCCTGAGCAAGACCACAGGTAACATAGTCATCGATGATCTGATTGTGCACATCACAAAAAATAAATCTGCCGGCGACGATTTCCTTCGGAGAGTTCTCCTCGTGTTGCTTGGAACAGTTCTTGCTCCCATGTCGAGCAAGACTGTACCAAAGCAATGTTACGCATTGGTGGACGATGTGAAGCGTATATCCAAGATTAATTGGAATGCATTCACCCTCCGGGTTCTGCTGGACTGCCTTCGCAACGTGAGGAAAGGCAAACACCTCCGCCAATGGCCGAGAGGGAACTTAGCTCTCCTACAGGTACACCTTTCAGACTTGTACCATTGCAAAAAAAATATGATTGCTAATTTACCTGTTGTATAGTACTAACTGTAATTTTTCATTCATGCAGTACCTGTACTGGGAGATCGGTTCAGCCTCTGGAAGGTGAATGCGCATTCAATCCTAGCTTGTCCATGGAACCTCTAATGAGAAATTGGACTGAAGCTGTAGCCTCAAGGAGAGACAAGTTTGATTATGACCATGGACGTGGCCGTGGTAACATCAAGGTAATTCATTATGTTGGGTACTTCTTAAATCTTTTATATAACATAATTAGTTGTATTAATATTTTTATTGATCACATATACTTGTATTTCACATGCAGATTGAAGGCAACATAACCAAGGAGTATAGGGCGCAGGAGCGCAAAGTACCCGAACCAGAAAAGCCAAAAATGAAGCCCGCCGTTGGTGCGGCAAAGAAGTCCAAGTTAGCCTCAAACGCGGACGATATGATGAACCTCATCATGAATCGGTGTATGGATTACATACGCAGCCAAATGAAGGAAATACCGGAACAAGTAGCTGAGGTGACACACCCTTAATTCTATGTTTACAACATTTTTGAAGTTGCAAAACCGTGCCGACATTAATTAATATTTTTTATGTAATGCAGAGATTGTTAGAGAAGTTGAACCAAAATGGTGTGATGTACAAGCCAGCGGCTGCTGCGGCTTCCGGCAACAACGATGCAGACATAGAAGTGGATTCCTTTGAGAATGGTCCGCCGGAAAAAAAAGAATTTGTGTACAAGGATGACTCTGACGGTCTAGAGCCGGTGATTGATTTGACACAGCTTGACGAGCCTGTTGTCAACAAGAACAACGATGATGAGGAAGTATGTTTTCATTTATTTGTCTTCATTTATCTCAATTATGCATCTTCATTTTCATTAACTGAACCTATCACATTATTTCTTTGTTAACCAAAAAACGCCTATCAAGTTAGATGTTGACAAGACAACGGAGTGCGGCGTAACACCAGAGAACCCTTGGATTGTAGGTAATTCTCCTCGAGCAGAATCGTCCGACATTAACATTTCTGCAAGTTCTATCGACAGGATGGTGGGTAAGAGCAAGGGGAAAAAGTCTGCGGCAACCACAAAAGAAGACGATGTTATATCCGGGAAGCGCCGACGGACTGTTCCCAAGAAATTTGAATCCCCCTTTAAACTTGACAAGCCCAGCAAGCGAAGCGCTCGTGGTACTAAGCCATCCGGCAACACTACCACAACTAGAGGTACCGTTAGTAGCTATCTTAGTCCTTAACTTACTACCATTTCATGTACTCACCGTTCGTGACGTTCGTAATTTATCATGCAGCTCTGTTTAGTAACAATGATGTGGAAGGCTCTGCTAAGGACGATCTCACACCGGAACTCATTGATGCTGCTGTTACGTTTGTGGAGGCAGCTGCTCGGTCTGAGAAGAATATGAATAAAAGAGTTTACTACAATGAACGTGGCACCTCTGTGACTATGGAGAGTGAGCATACATGGCTGGAGGATGACGTAAGATCTATTACCATGTCCTGCTATTTAAGTGCATAATCTAGGTGTCACCTATGAAAATAAAATGTTCTATTATTTTACGCAGATTATCGATGCTTATCAGGCACATTTGGCTCTGCACGTTGGTCATGATCGGCACCTCTGTCCAACCTGGAGGTCCAAATACCTTGTTGATCGTGCTAGGGCACGAGACAACCCTAAACCATTGACATACAACATGGATAGTGCGCTGAGCAGAGCTGGAGCAGTACGTAGGGTTCTGGACGAGTATACCGTCCGTGATAAGGTACGGTATGTTCTTACTAGTTCATTAACACTCATTTCAACAAGCATAATTGCATCTGATTACAAATGTGTTCCACATTTTAGTCGTTTATCCCGTTGAACGTCGGCAATACACACTGGATCACCATGGTGATGCACAACTGCAAGAAAGAATTCCGAGTTTTTGATTCGCTCTATCCTCTTGAGTTCTCTCTCGACACTGTGAAAGCACTGGTACTCTCCCCAACATTGAGCATTCTTCACATGAAATTTCATATGGTTTCTCACTACTACTTTCTTTCAAATAGCGACTAGCAATAGCAATTGATATGGAAGAGGCAAACCGTATTACACCTGGCAAATATCCAGACGTCACTAAGTGGCCTATCTTACCTCAGATCGACATGCCACTACAAGAGGACGGGTGAGTTATGGTTCATCATTTTCTACTTACGAAAGACATGTTCGTGTGCACGGTGACTAATGTTTGCATATATATTAGGAACTCTTGTGGCCTTTTTGTGATTGAAGTTATGGAGCATTGGGACGGGGATCGATGGACCACCGATTTTACCCAGGTAATTTATCCTCTCTTTTCGTACACTTGTACAATTGTCGTATAATACCAACTTCTATTCATTAAACATTGTTCTAAAAATTGCAGGCCACGGTTCATGCAAGGAGAAGGCGTCTCGTCGCCGAGGTGGTTCTCTCACCTACCAACACGCTCGAATGTGTGAAGAACAAAATCCGCGACATCGCAAAGAAAAGCAAGGCGTGAAGACATCATACATGATTTAAGATTCTAGTTTTAGTCGTTTGTTTTAAGTCCGGAAGCACGTTTCCCGGCATGGACAACTTTGATTTTCAATCATTCATGTAATAAGCACGATACCATGGATTTTGTGTGGATGTTTGGTCGCTCACACATACTTTTGTATGTGTAATACAGTCAGACTATACGTTTAGTACCAACAAATTTTTGCTTCCCTTCATTTGTTCTACCTTAATGCTTTTTGCTGCTGTGTTCATTTTTTTCTTCCATGGAAGAGTAATTCATTTCCTTTTTACTTTTGCATATTTTTTGATTTGATTTGGCATTATTCAACAATAAGAAAAAAATGATAAATTCCTTTTTGTTTGCCTGAGAATCAACCTCGGCTGACGTGCCATCCGGTGTGGGATCCCGCGCCCGAGACAACGACAGATCCAGTCCCCGCGCGGGCGACCCAGTCGACGAGCGCTAGTTGGCGCGGGGCGACGCGCCAGGTCCGGACCCGCCCGACCGCTCGGTGGAGACAGCCCGCGTGTCGGATGCAAACGGGCCACCCGTGGATCCTGCGGTTGGTGGAGTAGGCAGATCCGCCTGGGATCTCGTGCGCATGATTGTGCCGCTGGATCTCTCGGGATCGGCGTCCGCAGGTGGATCTTCCTCGTGTCTTGCGCCAGACTCCCTTGGCGTTATCTGTTGCTTCAAATCACGTTGCACAGTTTTTTTGCTACATTTTTGTTAGCCTTTTCCTTTTCTACATCATGAAGATCAGGATCAGTAGCACCATCAATCACATGATCAACTACTCTTTCGCCCCCTTGATCAGTACGATTTAGAGCTTCGGTGGAAGCAAAAGAATTTCAGTGCTTAGCCGAGAACCCGCATTAGGATGCAGGTCAAACAAGGGCAAACTATTTCGAAAGTGATATAATTTATTGGTTAATATAATATACTTAGACCTTACACAAATGAACTGGCCACAATGCAGATAGGACTTGATCATTCAGTTCAACAATAAACCACAAAACATACTTAAAATTCATCACAAATCTCCTTCAACTTCTTGATCTTATCAACGTACCCATGTTTCTGTTTGAGGAAATCTGCAATAATATACTCAAGTTTTTTCTTCTCTTGCTTCAGCTGGTCCCTCTCTCTCATCACTTGGTCTCTCTCTAGCACCACCCGGTCCCGGTCTTTCTCAGCCTTTACCCTCAGGACCTGATGTATATTGGCACAACCATGGTCTGCCATCTTATTCTTCTCCAGCTCCTCTTTGAGATCGCTAAGTGACAATCTTGCATTGCCCAACTGCGTGAGAGCATCCTCCTTATCAGCCACCAGTTTAGCAAAGTCCATTTTGAAAAATCTCAGCTCTTCCTCCGTCCTCCTCTTTTCTCCAATTAACATGCATTTGTCTTCAGCATTCTTAATATTCTGCCTCAGCTTCTCGTCATACATGCTCCCCAGTTCTCTTAGGCAGAACTTCGTAGCCACTGACCACTCCGGGTCTACCCATTCCACATAGTTACATTTCACTTCTTCCTACAGTATGAAAAAATATGGTCTCAATCATATATGCACAAATGCAATACAATTACATGCAATGCACTAAAAATATGGTCTCAATCATATAAACACAAAATGTAGCATGCAATGATATACATATATGTGTATATGGATCAATTAACTACAAGTATATGCTATTATATGCTAAAACAAATATTAGACCGTGAAAAAGACAACATAAATACAGAATTTGTAAATGCACAAATTAATAGAAATTATATGCAATTTTGGGCAGATCAATGGATTACCGCGAAGTAAGTCGAGCACGAGGTAATGTAAACATATATTTACAGTACGGAACAACATACCTTCTGACCACAGGCAAGAAAACGTCTGCCAGTGTCCAAGGAATCAAAAGCAACAAGCCTGACGCAAGGTTCTCGATGCAGACAACGAGAAGACAAATCGTGAGCAATGCCACTCCATTCATAGCACCGGATAGTCGTAGGAAGCTAAACGAAACAACAGAGATAATGCACAAATCAACGCCCTGCGTTAAATACCGGAAATGAAGAACCCTAACCCTAAGCCTAGCACTATCTGGAGATTATATAGTAGGAGCGTGCCTGCAGGCTAGTCACGGATTCACCATCCGAAGAAGAGCTCGACTCGTCGCTCCACGAAACCATGGCATAACGTGACCGGCGGCAAGACGTGGATCGGTGGCAGCGGCGGCGGTCGCAGTGGATAGATAGAACGCGCGTGGAGATCGCGAGGGAAGAACCGCCCCGACCAGGTGGCCAGCGTGGCCCATTTAAACGGGCTGTAATCAAAATAAAAATTGTTAAATGGGCTCGGCAACGGGAGCGGCCGTGTGTCGCGCCGTCTAACGGCATCCGTCACCCCCCCCCCCCTCCATGTCATCGCGACAAGCGGCACGAGTTACACTACAAGCCCTGAAATGGTGGGGTTTTCTTTTCTTTATGAGGTGAAAATGGTGGGTTTTTGGTACGAAGTCTATACTATAGACCAAAGTGAGCTGGTATCTTCCATATCTAAATGGTGGTGAACCAAAGGAGTGAAAAAAATTAATTATTACCACACATAACTACATCTTCTATATCTAAACAACTAGCCACCACTAACCTATTTCTCTTAACATGCAAGTTTGCCACCTCGTCATTCAACATGTATGGAGAAAGGTCCACTACAACATGCAAACAAAAGATTCCGGCAACAACATATACATGTTACACGTAAGCATTTCTCTATGAATATATTGCAAAACATTCCCGCAACAACATGCCGGGTATCGTCTAGTTTCCTAATATAATATAACTAGAGTGGACAACACAAAAGATGACATCATTACAATGGCTAAAATGTTATCCATTTTCCATGATTAAATTCCCTAGTGACCGCCTCCTGTTTAGTCCATATATGCTACAAGCACTATCTCAAGGTAGTGGCCTCTTGCAATATTATATATCATGTATCATGTATGCAGTAACACATTGTAAACACCTCACTATTAGATCACTGGATTCATCCTAACATAACTCTAGCAACTTTTCTACTCTTCTTCGCCCACCACGCTTCTGCACACGATAACAGGAAAAGTTAATGAATGACAAATTAAAAACAATTATAACCTACAATGCGTACAAAAACTTACTTCTTATTTAGTTTGCATTTCTTGCTGCGTTTAGTGTGCCCTAGCAATTTGCATGTACCGCATCTGATTCTGATCTCGTCGTACGAAAGTGGCCTACCATTTTTCGACATCAGGCGGTTATTGTTGGAAATATGCCCTAGAGGCAATAATAAATTGATTATTATTATATTTCCTTGTTCATGATAATCGTTTATTATCCATGCTAGAATTGTATTGATAGGAAACTCAGTTACATGTGTGGATACATAGACAACACCATGTCCCTAGTAAGCCTCTAGTTGACTAGCTCATTGATCAATAGATGGTTACGGTTTCCTGACCATGGACATTGGATGTCGTTGATAACGGGATCACATCATTAGGAGAATGATGTGATGGAAAAGACCCAATCCTAAGCATAGCACTAGATCGTGTAGTTCGTATGCTAAAGCTTTTCTAAATGTCAAGTATCATTTCCTTAGACCATGAGATTGTGCAACTCCCGGATACCGTAGGAATACTTTGGGTGTGCCAAACGTCACAACGTAACTGGGTGGCTATAAAGGTACACTACAGGTATCTCCGAAAGTGTATGTTGGGTTGGCACGAATCGAGACTGGGATTTATCACTCCGTGTAAACGGAGAGGTATCTCTGGGCCCACTCGGTAGGACATCATCATAATGTGCACAATGTGATCAAGGAGTTGATCACGGGATGATGTGTTACGGAACGATTGAACAAGGTATCGGGATACCGACGATCGAATCTCGGGCAAGTATCGTACCGCTAGACAAAGGGAATTGTATACGGGATTGATTAAGTCCTTGACATCGTGGTTCATCCGATGAGATCATCGTGGAACATGTGGGAGCCAACATGGGTATCCAGATCCCGCTGTTGGTTTATTGACCGGAGAGTCATCTCGGTCATGTCTGCATGTCTCCCGAACCCGTAGGGTCTACACACTTAAGGTTCAGTGACGCTAGGGTTATAGAGATATTAGTATGCGGTAACCCGAATGTTGTTCGGAGTCCCGAATGAGATCCCGGACGTCACGAGGAGTTCCGGAATGGTCCGGAGGTAAAGAATTATATATAGAAAGTGCTATTTCGGCCATCGGGACAAGTTTCGGGGTCACCGGTATTGTACCGGGACCACCGGAAGGGTCCCGGGGGTCCACCGGGTGGGGCCACCTGCCCCGGAGGGCCACATGGGCTGTAGGGGGTGCACCTTGGCCTATATGGGCCAAGGGCACCAGCCCCAAGAGGCCCATGCGCCAAAGGGACAAGAGGAGGGGAGAGTCCTAAAGGGGGAAGGCACCTCCGAGGTGCCTTGGGGAGGATGGACTCCTCCCCCCCTTGGCCGCACCCTTCCTTGGAGGAAGGGGCAAGGCTGCGCCCTCCCCCTCTCCCTTGGCCCTATATATAGTGGGGGGAAGGGAGGGCAACCATACCTAAGCCCTGGCGCCTCCCTCTCCCTCCCATGACACATCTCCCTCCTCCCGCAGCGCTTGGCGAAGCCCTGTTGGAATCCCGCTACTTCCACCACCACGCCGTCGTGCTGTTGGATCTCCATCAACCTCTCCTCCCCCCTTGCTGGATCAAGAAGGAGGAGACGTCGCTGCTCCGCACGTGTGTTGAACGCGGAGGTGCCATCCGTTCGGCGCTAGGATCATCGGTGATTTGGATCACGATGAGTACGACTCCATCAACCCCATTCTCTTGAACGCTTCCGCGCGCTATCTACAAGGGTATGTAGATCCACTCCTCCCTTTTTGCTAGATGACTCCATAGATTGATCTTGGTGACACGTAGGAAAATTTTGAATTATTGCTACGTTCCCCAACAGCCATAGATTGATCTTGGTGACACGTAGGAAAATTTTGAATTATTGCTACGTTCCCCAACAGTGGCATCATGAGCTAGGTCTATGCGTAGTTTCTATGCACGAGTAGAACACAAAGTAGTTGTGGGCGTTGATTTTGTTCAATATGCTTGCCGTTACTAGTCTTATCTTGATTCGGCGGCATCATGGGATGAAGTGGCCCGGACCGACCTTACACGTACTCTTATGTGAGACTGGTTCCACCGACTGACATGCACTAATTGCATAAGGTGGCTAGCGGGTGTCTGTCTCTCCTACTTTAGTCGGATCGGATTCGATGAAAAGGGTCCTTATGAAGGGTAAATAGCAATTGGCATATCACGTTGTGGTTTTTGCATAGGTAAGAAACGTTCTTGCTAGAAACCCATAGCAGCCACGTAAAACATGCAAACAACAATTAGAGGACGTCTAACTTGTTTTTGCAGGGTATGCTATGTGATGTGATATGGCCAAAGGATGTGATGAATGATATATGTGATGTATGAGATTGATCATGTTCTTGTAATAGGAATCACGACTTGCATGTCGATGAGTATGACAACCGGCAGGAGCCATAGGAGTTGTCTTAATTTATTTATGACCTGTGTGTCAACATAAACGTCATGTAATTACTTTACTTTATTGCTAACCGTTAGCTGTAGTAGTAGAAGTAATAGATGACGTGACAACTTCATGGAGACACGATGATGGAGATCATGATGATGGAGATCATGGTGTCATGCCGGTGACGATGATGATCATGGAGCCCCAAGATGGAGATCAAAGAAGCTATATGATATTGGCCATATCATGTCACTATTATTTGATTGCATGTGATGTTTATCATGTTTATGCATCTTGTTTACTTAGAACGACGGTAGTAAATAAGATGATCCCTCATAATAATTTCAAGAAAGTGTTCCCCCTAACTGTGCACCGTTGCGACAGTTCGTTGTTTCGAAGCACCACGTGATGATCGGGTGTTAGATTCTAACGTTCACATACAACGGGTGTAAGACAGATTTACACACGCGAAACACTTAGGTTGACTTGACGAGCCTAGCATGTGTACAGACATGGCCTCGGAACACAGAAGACCGAAAGGTCGAGCATGAGTCGTATGGTAGATACGATCAACATGAAGATGTTCACCGATGTTGACTAGTCCGTCTCACGTGATGATCGGACACGGCCTAGTTGACTCGGATCATGTAATCACTTAGATGACTAGAGGGATGTCTATCTGAGTGGGAGTTCATAAGATGAACTTAATTATCCTGAACATAGTCAAAAGATCTTTGCAAATTATGTCGTAGCTCGCGCTTCAGTTCTACTGCATAGATATGTTCCTAGAGAAAAATTAGTTGAAAGTTGATAGTAGCAATTATGCGGACTAGGTCCGTAAACTGAGGATTGTCCTCATTGCTTCTTAGAAGGCTTATGTCCTTAATGCACCGCTCAGTGTGCTGAACCTCGAACGTTGTCTGTGGATGTTGCGAACATCTGACATACACATTTTGATAACTACGTGATAGTTCAGTTAAACGGTTTAGAGTTGAGGCACCGAAGACGTTTTTGAAACGTCGCGAAACATATGAGATGTTTCAAGGGCTGAAATTGGGATTTCAGGCTCGTGCCCATGTCAAGAGGTATAAAACCTCCGACGATTTTCTTAGCCTGCAAACTAAGGGAGAAAAGCTCAATTGTTGAACTTGTGCTCAGATTGTCTGAGTACAACAATCGCTTGAATCGAGTGGGAGTTGATCTTCCAGATGAAATAGTGATGGTTCTCCGAAGTCATTACCACCAAGCTGCTAGAGCTTCGTGATGAACTATGATATATCAGGGACATATATGATGATCCTTGAGATATTCGCGATGTTTGACACCGCAAAAGTAGAAATCAAGAAGGAGCATCAATTTTTGATGGTTGGTGAAACCACTAGTTTCAAGAAGGGCAAGGGAACAAAGGGATACTTCATGAAACGGCAATTCAGCTGCTGCTCTAGTGAAGAAACCCAAGGTTGAACCCAAACCCAAGACTGAGTGCTTCTGTAATAAGGGGAACAGCCACTGGAGCAGAATTACCCTAGATACTTGGTAGATTAGAAGGCTGGCAAGGTCGATAGAAGTATATTGGATATACATTGTGTTGATGTGTACTTTACTAGTACTCCTAGTAGCACCAGTGTATTAGATACCGGTTCGGTTGCTAAGTGTTAGTAACTCGAAATAAAAGCTACGGAATAAACGGAGACTAGCTAAAGGTGAGCTGACGATATGTGTTGGAAGTGTTTCCAATGTTGATATGATCAAGCATCGCACGCTCCCTCTACCATCGAGATTGGTGTTAAACCTAAATAATTGTTATTTGGTGTTTGCGTTGAGCATAAACATGATTGGATTACGTCTATCGCAATACGGTTATTCATTTAAGGAGAATAATGGTTACTCTGTTTATTTGAATAATACCTTCAATAGGTCTTACACCTAAAATGAATGGTTTATTGAATCTCGATCGTAGTAATACACATGTTCATGCCAAAAGATAGTAATGATAGTACCACCTACTTGTGGCACTGCCACGTAAGTCATATCGGTATAAAACGCATGAAGAAGCTCCATGTTGATGGATCTTTGGGCTCACTCATTTTGAAAAGTTTGAGACATGCGAACCATGTCTATTGGTGTATATGCATTAAGAAACTCCATGCAAATGGACCGTTTGAACTCACTTGATCTTGAATCACTTGAGACATGCAAATCATGCCACATGGGCAAGATGACTGAAATCCTCGGTTTCAGTAAAATGGAACTAGAAAGCAACTTGTTGGAAGAAATACATTTTGATGTGTGCAGTCCAATGAGTGCTGAGGCGTGTAGTGGATATCGTTATGTTCTTACTTCACAGATGATTTGAGTAGATGTTGAGTATGTTTACTTGATAAATCACGAGTCTGAATTATTGAAAGGTTCAAGTAATTTCAGGGTGAAGTTGAAAGATCGTCGTGACAAGAGGATAAAATATCTATGATATGATCATAGAGATGGATATCTGAATTACGAGTTTGGCATAAAATTGAGACATTGTGGAAATTGTTTCACAACTAATACAGCTTGGAACACCATAGTGTGATGGTGTGTCCAAACATCATAACTGCACCCTATTGGATATGATGCATACCATGATGTTTCTTATCGAATTACCACAATAGTTTATGGGTTAGGCAATAGAGACAACCACATTCACTTTAAAAGGGGCACCACATAATTCCGATGAGATGACACCGTATGAACTATGGTTTGGGGAAACCTAAGCTGTCATTTCTTAGTTTGGGGCTGCGACGCTTATGTGAAAAAGTTTCAGGCTGATAAGCTCGAACCCAAAGCGGATAAATACATCTTCATAGGACACCCAAAACAGTTGGGTATACCTCCTGTCTCAGATCCGAAAGCAATAAGGGATTGTTTCTGGAATCGGGTCCTTTCTCGAGGAAAAGTTTCTCTCGAAAGAATTGAGTGGGAGGATGGTGGAGACTTGATGAGGTTATTGAACCGTCACTTCAACTAGTGTATAGCAGGGCACAAAGAGTTGTTCCTATGGCACCTACACCAATTGAAGTGGAAGCTTATGATAGTGATCATGAAACTTCAGATCAAGTCACTACCAAACCTCGTGGGATGACAAGGATGCGTACTACTTCAGAGTGGTACGTAATCCTGTCTTGGAAGTCATGTTGCTAGACAACAATGAACCTACGAGCCATGGAGAAGCGATGGTGGGCCTGGATTCCGATAAATGGCTCAAGACCATAAAATCCGAGAGAGGATCCATGTATGAAAACAAAGTGTAGACTTTGGAAGAACTACTTGATGGTCGTAAGGCTGTTGAGTACAGATGGATTTTTAAAAGGAAGACGGACAATGATGGTAAGTATCACCATTAAGAAAGCTCGACTTGTCGTTAAGATGTTTCCCGACAAGTTCAAGGAGTTGACTACGATGAGACTTTCTCACTCGTAGCGATGCTAAAAGTCTGTTGGAATTATATTAGCGATTACTGCATTATTTATGAAATCTTGCAGATAGGATATCAAAACATTGTTTCCTCGACGATTTTTGAGGAAAGGTTTTATGTGATACAACCGGAAGGTTTTGTCAATCCTGAAAGATGCTAATAAGTATGCAAAACTCCAGTAATCTTTCTAAGGACTGGAGTAAGCATCTCGGAGTTGGAATGTACGCTTTGATGAGATGATCAAAGATTTTGGGTTTATACAAAGTTTATGAGAAACTTGTATTTCCAAAGAAGTGAGTGGGAGCACTATAGAATTTCTGATGAGTATATGTTGTTGACATATTATGGATCAGAAATGACGTAGGATTTCTAGAAAGCATATAGGGTTATTTGGAAAGTGTTTTTCAATGGAGAGCCTGGATTAAGCTACTTGAACATTGAGCATCAAGATCTATAAGGATAGATAAAAATGCTTAATGGTACTTTCAAATGAGCACATACCTTGACATGATCTTGAAGGTGTTCAAGATGGATCAGTCAAAGAAGGAGTTCTTGCCTGAGTTGTAAGGTATGAAGTTAAGACTTAAAGCTCGACCACGGCAGAATAGAGAGAAAGGACGAAGGTCGTCCCCTATGCTTAAGACATAGGCTCTACAGTATGCTATGCTGTGTACCGCACCTGAAATGTGCCTTGCCATGAGTCAGTCAAGGGGTACAAGAGTGATCCAAGAATGGATCACAGGACAGCGGTCGAAGTTATCCTTAGTAACTAGTGGACTAAGGAATTTTTCTCGATTATGGAGGTGGTAAAAGAGTTCGTCGTAAAGGGTTACGTCGATGCAAGCTTAACACCTATCCGGATAGCTCTGAGTAGAGATACCGGATACGTATAATGGAGCAACAATTTAGAATAGCTCCAAGTAGAACAGTTATTTGGAATGGCTCCAAATGTAGCGTAGTAGTTGCATCTACAAGATGACATAGAAATTTGCGAAGTACATACGGATCTGAAAGGTTCAGACCCGTTGACTATAACCTCCCTCACAAGCATAACATGATCAAACCCAGAACTCATCGAGTGTTAATCACATGGTAAATGTGAACTAGATTATTGACTCTAGTAAACTCTTTGGGTGTTAGTCACATGGGGATGTGACCTGTGAGTGTTAATCACATGGCGATGTGAACTAGATTATTGACTCTAGTGCAAGTGGGAGACTGTTGGAAATATGCCCTAGAGGCAATAATAAATTGATTATTATTATATTTCCTTGTTCATGATAATCGTTTATTATCCATGCTAGAATTGTATTGATAGGAAACTCAGATACATGTGTGGATACATAGACAACACCATGTCCCTAGTAAGCCTCTAGTTGACTAGCTCGTTGATCAATAGATGGTTACGGTTTCCTGACCATGGACATTGGATGTCGTTGATAACGGGATCACATCATTAGGAGAATGATGTGATGGACAAGACCCAATCCTAAGCATAGCACTAGATCGTGTAGTTCGTATGCTAAAGCTTTTCTAATGTCAAGTATCATTTCCTTAGACCATGAGATTGTGCAACTCCCGGATACCGTAGGAGTGCTTTGGGTGTGCCAAACGTCACAACGTAACTGGGTGGCTATAAAGGTACACTACGGGTATCTCCGAAAGTGTCTGTTGGGTTGGCACGAATCGAGACTGGGATTTGTCACTCCGTGGTGACGGAGAGGTATCTCTGGGCCCACTCGGTAGGACATCATCATAATGTGCACAATGTGACGAAGGAGTTGATCACGGGATGATGTGTTACGGAACGAGTAAAGAGACTTGCCGGTAACAAGATTGAACAAGGTATCGGGATACCGACGATCGAATCTCGGGCAAGTATCGTACCGCTAGACAAAGGGAATTGTATACGGGATTGATTAAGTCCTTGACATCGTGGTTCATCCGATGAGATCATCGTGGAACATGTGGGAGCCAACATGGGTATCCAGATCCCGCTGTTGGTTATTGACCGGAGAGTCATCTCGGTCATGTCTGCATGTCTCCCGAACCCGTAGGGTCTACACACTTAAGGTTCAGTGACGCTAGGGTTATAGAGATATTAGTATGCGGTAACCCGAATGTTGTTCGGAGTCCCGAATGAGATCCCGGACGTCACGAGGAGTTCTGGAATGGTCCAGAGGTAAAGAATTATATATAGAAAGTGCTATTTCGGCCATCGGGACAAGTTTCGGGGTCACCGGTATTGTACCGGGACCACCGGAAGGGTCCCGGGGGTCCACCGGGTGGGGCCACCTGCCCCGGAGGGCCACATGGGCTGTAGGGGGTGCACCTTGGCCTATATGGGCCAAGGGCACCAGCCCCAAGAGGACCATGCGCCAAAGGGACAAGAGGAGGGGAGAGTCCTAAAGGGGGAAGGCACCTCCGAGGTGCCTTGGGGAGGATGGACTCCTCCCCCCCTTGGCCGCACCCTTCCTTGGAGGAAGGGGCAAGGCTGCGCCCTCCCCCTCTCCCTTGGCCCTATATATAGTGGGGGGAAGGGAGGGCAACCATACCTAAGCCCTGGCGCCTCCCTCTCCCTCCCATGACACATCTCCCTCCTCCCGCAGCGCTTGGCGAAGCCCTGTTGGAATCCCGCTACTTCCACCACCACGCCGTCGTGCTGTTGGATCTCCATCAACCTCTCCTCCCCCCTTGCTGGATCAAGAAGGAGGAGACGTCGCTGCTCCGTACGTGTGTTGAACGCGGAGGTGCCATCCGTTCGGCGCTAGGATCATCGGTGATTTGGATCACGATGAGTACGACTCCATCAACCCCGTTCTCTTGAACGCTTCCGCGCGCGATCTACAAGGGTATGTAGATCCACTCCTCCCTTGTTGCTAGATGACTCCATAGCTTGATCTTGGTGACACGTAGGAAAATTTTGAATTATTGCTACGTTCCCCAACACTCATCTACCTTAGTTGCACCTTTCGTTGATACTTTAATAGGATCTTGAACTTCAACTATGTTGCCTTCACCATCGTCTACATATTCAATTGCACAAGTACTAAGATCAGCCGTTTTCTTACTCAAATTTTCCTTTAGCTGATCATACTCATGGCTCTTAGCTATCACGGTCTTCAAACTCTCCTGTAACTGATCCCACAAAGCTGGGTGTTTGCATGCTGCATGCATAGCTTCTGAAGCCAACACACTGACCTGGCTATATTTCATTCTTTCAGCTGCTCCGGTCCATCCAAATCCCAACAGATCACTTGTGCGCCTCGCGGGCAGTCCCAACCTTGCGTCTTTCGTGAACCGCACAAGAACTAAACACTTTGGTATTTCAGATATATTCAAGTACTTCAGTACATGGAATATGTGCTTGCAAGGTAGACCCTTTCGAATCATTCTTCTACAGCTGCACCTTATAGTTTCTGCGGAATTTACTGGAGTGTACGCCACCCAAAAACGGCTCTTCCGGTTATTCTTCCAGGTCACGATGTACTGCTGTGATCCATCTTCGAGCTTTATTTCTACAATCTCCATGCCGCCAATTTTCCTAAGATCAGCTTGCAACATATAGAAGTTTGCTGGAGTGAAGACGTGAGAAGCAGCTCTCTCAAGTTCCCTCGAGCTAGTAACTACCACCGGTACACTCTGTGAGGCTGTGCAATCATCTCGTGCCTCATTCTCACGGATACGTACAACGGTGTTCTCATAGTGCAAAATCATATCCACCAGGGTCATTTCACCATCTAGGTGGAGGTGAAGGCATGAGTTTAGACTTTCACTCCTCTGGTTGCTTTTCATGCCAAGCCAAAAACCCTCTGTCAGATAAGCCGCGGCCCACAGTCTCCTCTTCTTATACATCCGTCTCAACCATGTTACTGTTTTTTCCGACTGCCATCTTTTGGAAAACGCGTGCCATCTCTCCTCAAACGTGGCCGTGGACGTGCTGTAGTACAGAAGAGTTCGGAACTCCTTCAAGGACTTGTGACTGAGGTGAATCTTCATATTTTTTTCTATATGCCACGTACATATACGGTGCCACACGTCTGGCAAGACTTGGCGAATTGCCTTGATCATCGCAGCGTCGGCGTCCGTGATAACACTATTCGGCATCTTTTGACACATGGACCTCAAAAAAGTCTCCAGCCGCCACATATATGTCTCTTCGGTCTCGTCCGAAACTATGGCACAAGCAAAAACAGTGGTCTTCCGGTGATGGTTAAGACCAACAAAGGGTATGAATGGCATACCATACCGGTTCATCTTGTACGTGCTTTCAAATACAAGCACGTCGCCGAAGTCCTCATAGTCATGACGAGACTGGGAGTCACACCAGAACATCCTATTCATATTTCCTTCCTTGTCTAGCTTGTACTCGAAAAAGAAGCTAGGATCCCTCTGTTTCCTACTGGCCATGATGCCTATGACTGTGGCGGCATCACCTTTTGAAAGCAGCTTCCTCTTCTCCCTGGCGCAAAGGTTGTATATTTCACGCCTGGTAAAACCAACACCGCCATACCATACATGTTTGCTGATGAATGAATCCATCATGTCATGAATTCTAATCCCTGCAGCTCCCATGTGGACAGTATCTCAGCTCTCTGGTACTCTTTGATTTTTTCTGTGGGACCAAAGAAAAGGTACCTCGTCCGGTCCTGCCAAGATATGGCTATGCTTGTCCTCAAAACTATCAACATACCAAACCCCACGCTTTTGGTCAAGTTTCACGGTCAGGTGCGCTTTGCAGTGGCAGCGTGTCTCGGGTCAGAGCCTACGGCTGTGTCCTTCCTCGGTTAGCAACCTGCTATCACGTTTTCCTTGTCTGGAACAAACAAACCGCCTATAACGCATATGACGTGACTCGGTTTTGGTATACCTGACCCTATTCTTTCTAATGCTGAAACCATTTTCTCTAACATAGCTGTTGTAGAAATCATACGCAGCTTCATGAGACGTAAAAGTCTTTTGTATTATCTGCATGAACATATCCCTCTTATCATCTGCACTAGCAGTATCTTGGACATTCTTTTTCCCCTCAACTTCTGTCACCTACACAATCATAACATAGCCATGAAAACAGTTTTCTATGGTATAACATTACTTCCATACAACATTCATAACATACATACCCCACTCATGATGACCGACGATTGCGACTCCCCAGAATCAGGTGCAGCTAATGATTCGACATCAAGGCCTGTCTCCGCATCGGATTCACCGTAATAGTCGTACGCATTATGACATTCAGAAATGAGCTGAAAAATATAACACAAATACATAAGTACTTATAATATAATATTCCAGGATTTATTCAACTTGCATGCATGCCAAAAAAAAATTCCACTTCCATACCTGACTAATGCAATCTTCATTCGAGATCTCCGAGTTGTTTTCCTCACCATCATCATGCTCATTGTTTTCCTGACCATCATCATGTTCATCCATCTATAAATTTTCAAAATATAATATTGTCGGATGCCACCAAAAAATTACAACATGATAATGCGACTCACATTAAGATCTTCCAATACGTTCCCATTCTCTGACCTATCTCCACGATCTGAATTTTCATCATCTGACCAATCTTCTATCCAGTCTTTCATCACTTCTCCAAACTCCATGTCATACATCATATCAGTTAACTCATCGTCCGCCATTTCCTACAACAATTAATATGTATCATCGCATGTGCAAACATTATCAATGCTGACATATACAACACCTAGCGCACGATCACGGATGTTAAATAAACTACCCCAACCGGAGAGCGCCCTAACCGAGGGCGTTCAGATCGTGCACACAACCGACGCCAACGACCTCTGATCGCCCATGGATCCTCCCCCTCTCCACACCGAGCGGCGGTAAGGTACGTCCCACGAATCCAGTACGTGATCACTTTGGATCGCGAGAAGCTGCGCTACCCGTGATAACATGCGCCGCCGGATTCCTAGCCCACGGCACCAGTCGTGATTACTTTGGATCGCCGGATACCTAGTTAAGCCGCCGCATCAAATAACGGAGCCGTCGTGCACACAACTGACGGCAACCGACGCTAGGTTAACCCTAGAAAGAAGAAACCCACTTTAGCCCGCGTGATCACTGTGTATATCACGACGAGCAGCACTACCAGAACAAGATCTGCGATGGCCTGGACCGCCAGAAAGCTAGGTTACCCGCCCCGCTAGGTTAACCACTACGACGAAAACAGCGGCAGTTTGTTTGATGCTGCCGCGAGCGAGACAAACATGGGGAAACGAGATGCGGTACCTGCGAGCGCTGGAGGTTGACGACGGTGCCGCGCGCGCTCTCAGACGAGATCGCCGGTGATAAGATCGCCGCCGCCGATATTCCTAAAGAACCTCACCAGAATGATGGAGGAGCTGCGTGAATGATGGAGCTGCGTGATTGATTGAGCTGCGTGATTGATGGATCGGCCGTCGGCAGGTCCTACCTGGTCATGGGGTCGTGTCATCCTTTTTTTTCGGGATGTCACCGTATACATACGTATGGGTCATACGGGTTATACGGGGCTTGGATATGGGCTACGGGGCTTGGATATGGGCAGCGGCGGGCCGGAGAAAAAAATAGATGGCGGGGGTCAAGAATACCCCTACAGCGTGTTTGGTAGTTTACGGTAAAGGGAATGGGAATTTACGAGAGGGAATTGGCTGAGGGATTATACATAGGAAGTGGATTGTTAGTCCCAGTCCCACGTTTGGTACCGGGTGAGAATTATTTGTGGGAATTCCCACAATAAATAAAGAAAAGGAAGGATAGGTTACGAGGTTACGTGAGATGTGATTCTATTTGCCGTTGCATCTGCAGATTAGGGAGCAATTTTTTTTACGATAGATTAGGGAGTAGTAGTTAGCACTTGCCAGTTTGTTTGGAGGAAAAATTATGCCGCCCAAGAATTTAGCTACGATGTTCGTGGTTTTTTTCCTTTAGCTGCGGGAGGTGGGCCACCAAATCTGTTTTTAGATGTCAACTCCCATTCCTTCGCTGAATTACCAGGGTCCCCCCAAGGTAGAGATCGATGGGAGTTGGCCCTCCTAATTCCCCCTCCCCTTCCCTTGCTAATTCCCAAGTCCTTCAACCAATCAACGGAATTTTAGTCTCATCAACCTTAAACTCCCATTCCCTACCTCTAACTCCCCCCAACCAAACACGCTGCTAGGAAATTGAGTTAGGGGGGTGCACCGGAGCAAGGCTCCTATTAGAGATGCTCTTAGACTTTCTGTAGTAATTTCCCTTCACATCAATGCATGCGTACAAACAGCCTGGTTGCTCATGCATGCATTCCACAGGAGAAAGTGGCTCCTCTAGTCGAATCTTCATATTAAAAACTCCTGGAACGTCTTTCCAAATGTTAACTCCTCACATCCCCGAGGGACAGAAACAATGTCTATCTAATGGAACATTTAAAAGCTAATTTCTTACTAACTTACATTTGGTTTACGCATTTGACCGAATACCTACAAGTATGTATACCTACGGATTTCTGCAATTAGTTATATATCTCCTAGTCATGAGAATTTTTGTCAGGATCGATCCGCCTAACATAGTGTTGAAGTACACGATACCTCAAGGTATCCATGCGTACACATCTAGCAACACTCCGTGAAACCAGCCTGAAGAACAACGGAAAAACCTAGAGAGAAGAAGCCTAGCGACGAACATGAACTCGACCAGATCTAGTGGGTGACGGGCGAGGGCTAATTGTGATGGCGCTCCTGTGGCATGTCGGATGATGGCTGAAAACCGTCATTACTGTATTTTTATGATGAAAATCGGTTTTACGTGACACAAGTAGCTCGTCACAAAAAAATCATTTCTTTTGTAGAGATGATTGTAAGAAAGTAAACGAGATGGTTCAGATGGTAAAGAACAAAAAATAATAATTTGATCAAGATCGTGATTACGAGGAATAAATGAGAGGGTCCATAACATCAGCAGTGTCATCTCTCCACAAAACATAGCATATGTGTGCTGAACAAAATAGAGTTGTTTATGGACTGAACTGCAGTTTTTACATTAGATGGAGTTTTTAATATCTGATCATAAAGTGGTAATTTATCAGATGGCAACAAACACATCTAGAATCATATTAGATGGATCATAATAATGTAGGGCAGCTCACATGATCTTTCTATTCAGATGCAAAGGAGAGAAAATGTCATCTAGGTACTGTTATGGACCCAAAGTCCAAGAAGAACTACTCATACATGGTCATCGTGGCAGCGAGGTTGATGCAGATAGCTCCAGCGATAATTTCCACCTCCAGCAGGAGTTAATTTTTGTTTTTGACCTATTT
The DNA here is from genome assembly GCF_003073215.2 of Triticum urartu. Taxonomy (NCBI): domain Eukaryota; kingdom Viridiplantae; phylum Streptophyta; class Magnoliopsida; order Poales; family Poaceae; genus Triticum; species Triticum urartu. Next base: position 314,775,188 of record NC_053025.1, read on the forward strand.
ATCGACCCTTGCTGCTCCCATGATGATGCAGGAGTATTCCATATTCGAGGCTGAGGATTTGTGGTAGTCGCTATGTGCCATGTATCTCTCTTTGTTAATCATATGAATTACCACCATGATTGTGATCTTGGAATTGATGATTAGTTGAATTATATGTTGTACCTCTTGTGATGAGTTTCTTTATGTATTAAATTCTTTTCATGTTATGTTAAACTTTGAGAATTAATATCCAGCATAATTTTGGGATACACCTGCGATGACATTGGGTAACTATATGGATGAAGATTAGAAAGATAAAGATCATATAATGGTGTTTAGTATAATACCTGAGGGTTTTTTAATCATAATTTCTTAGGTTGACTGAAGTGGCTCAATAGATTAAGATCAGAAAGACAACTTTGAGGTGTGGAACTTTACACACCTACGAGATCTCAGTCGGGTTTGATCCAATAAAGAGGAACTTTGTGAGATTACACATCATGTATTTTAATTAAGTTATGAATGCTGAGACTTGATACTAGTAAACCTATGAACCCTATGCGTTGTTTTCAACTATCACAACCTCCTCATTTTAGTCACTTTTACATATTGTTACCTTGCCGTTGTTATTTAATTCGAAAGTACAAAAATATTGCCAGCATCCATAGTATCAATCTATTCTTGTTGTGTAACTTTGGCATAGAGATACTTGTCTCCCCTCGTACACCCCAAATTTTGGCTTTTGATCTGTTCGAGGGAAAACTTGTGCCCAAAGTGTTTCCGCTCTTAGGTGGCACTCAGGCCTTCTGGTTTTGCTTTTCATAGTAAAAAAATGGATGCTTAATTAAACCACAACCTCTTGACATGGTATGCAAGGTGAATGTTGATGCCCTTTTCACATCATAGTCCACCGCTATTATTTTCTTTCTGGATACTTGAAGCAATGTAGCATCAAGCCTGCATGTCTACTGTACAATCTAGTGGGTTTATGCAACCAGGTTGTTGATTTCATCTACGAGAGAGTCCACAATAACTTTGTTTGCTGCCTCTGACAGATGCCAAACGTCCCAGAACACATATGTATGTGCGCTCGGACAAGTCCCAGGTAACAGGGGGTTGCAAAGGATTGACGCCTCCACCGTCCCTGTGCCACAGCAGGCCCGCTTCGCCTCGGTGAACCCTACAGCGTGAAACCCGTACATAAGCCAGATGTGGTTAGAAGACAAAAAAAATGTATGCCATGCATCATTCCGATCATAAATAAGTACTCCCTATGTAAACTAATGTAAGACATTTTTGTAAACTGCAAAAACTTCATATATTAGTGTACAGGGGTAGTAGATTTTATATCCTACCTCGCGATACAGGAGAGGTAGCGAGGTTGTAGAAAGGTGTATACATGTCGAGAACCACAATCTTGAGATCATGGTACTTCTTTGATAGTGAGTCAACAGCAGCTTTCAACTTCATGTTGTAATACTGGGCGTCGTTGTTGAGCCTAGCCACACATCCGCTCCTCCCATGACCATACAACGTGATCGCCATGGGAAAACAACCAAAGGGTGGCAGGGAGAACACGCCGATGCGTCGGGCTCCCATGTCGTAAAGTTGCTAAAATCAATTCAAGATTGAGAAGAAGGTACATGATTTTAACCATCTATATATCCTTTGTTGATCAAGCTATAGAAGAGCTTAGGTTTGGCGTTTATAGATTACCGTCACACTGTTGTTGAACATCCCGACGAGGCGGTCTGAGAATTGTTCAGCGGTTTGGTTCATGTCGAGGAAAGGGTTGATGTAATAGTTGTAGACAAAGTCACATGAACCGGCGCAGATGATGTAGAGTGAGCCCCGAATGATGGAGCGAGCATGGCTGCTCCCAGCCACCGCCGCCAGCTTAGCTTGGTAGTCTTTGAAGTACTTCAATTGTTGAGAGACAGAGATGGCTCTCTGCAGTAAGCTATAATTATAATGATAAAGTGATACATATATTTGCAAGAATGGACACTCATCGATGATACTTACAATCAGAGTCCCATGGCCATTGTAGCCAGATGCAGCAGACGCAAAGTTAGCTCCAAGAAGAAGGTTCTGTCCTGATGCTTCTGGGCTGAGATATGCTGGCGGAGAGCCATCGAACCCAACCTTTTCAGCTGCAACCAACACACAAATCACATTGTAAACGCAAGATATACATCGTGAAGTCACAGCTGTGTGACAAGATAGTCTCGGGCAAACCTATGAAATCGATAAGCAGCTTGCCGTTGCAGAACCTTCCTGTGGCGACATGGTCTTTGAAGTCCCTGCCATAGGGAGGGAAGTTGGCTTTTGCGATGGTGAAGATGTAGTTGTTGTTGCCTACATCCACCAGCGAGTCGCCGAACACCATCAGCGCCGGAACTGCCGGCCCTTCCTCGCTGCTCTGCCCCGTTGGCTGCGTCAAAAGGAAGATAGCCAGGAGCAGCAAGCACCTCGACACCATTGTAGCCTGCGAGACTTGTTGCCATTGTGGCCTGCTAAACTAGCTACTACTTTTAGTTGGAGTTGTCTAGAAGAGAAGAAAATACTGCTGCTCTCGTGTAAAGAAAGAAAACTTTACAAAAAGAAAACTAGCATGATGTGCCAAATAGAAACAAACTAATAAAGTGGTAAGAAAACTACAGGGCGCGTGATCTACACGCTAGCTTCTAGCTAGACCAGGATCACCCACACGAAACACATGCCGTCTTTACAAAAAAGAAAAAGGAAACACATACCGTGTAGAAATAAGAAACACATACAATGTACTATAAACCAGCAACGGAGAAACAGATGCTTTCTTCTGCTTTTGGATAAGTATACTGTATAAGCATCCACTACTAGGGAAAAGGCTAGCAGCAGCGCGGGTTTTAGGTGTATCAGCAGCGCGGGTACCGGCGCTATTAATAAGGCGCTACAGCTAATAGTTGGTAGTAGCGTGGGAGGAACCCGCGCTACTACTAATTTTGTTAGTAGTAGCGTGTGCCACCCACGCTACTGCTATTACAGACTCGTGCTACTACTAATGAAGTAGTAGTAGCGTGCATACAATACCAGCGCTACTAGTATCCTAAATACTAGTAGGGCACTTTTTTCCCAACGCTACTAGTAGCAAATTAGGAATTAAAAAAAATAAAAATAGATGCAGTATTCATGAATGGAGATCAGAGACACGTCCAGTGCAAAATAAATTTCACAGAATCATCTTAACACTTGTAGTGTTCATGGATGCATCATTCAACATCTCAACTCGAAGAGATCACGAGGACACACACAACCATCACCTAAAGGTTGGTACCTTCCCTAGCGTTTCACCACCAACCTAACCAGACCACTTCTCTAGATGTATGTACAAAGCGTCGAGGTCCTCCACCTTGAGGAACTCCGGACGGTGGCGTCGTCCTCCACCTCGGTGACGTCCGGACGGTGGCGTCGAGGTCCTCCACCCTGGGGACCTCCTGCGTCGCAATCACCTGGACGATAATCTGTATGTCGCGGTCGAGGGGCTTCACGGTGAAGTCTGCCTCCGAGTAGTTGAAGAGCACGACTCCCATCAGGCCGCAGTAGTCCTTGTCGATCACCCTGCACCCAGTCGAGAAAGTGAAAACTTGTTAGTTAGCTCCTGCTTGCGCAAGGTTCACGGAAGGGTCCGGCCACTTCCAAAGACGATAATAAGATACAATAACTATGTCCAGGCTTGGAAGACTGAAAATAAATTTAAAAAATGTATTCAAGATAATAACACACAATAATTAGATTGAAAACAAAGAAAGCACCTGCGCACGCTGCCCTTGCCCCCGATCACTGGCTATATCCCAGTCTCGCACGTCCTCAGCTAGGATTTCATGGTTGTTGAACCTTTTTGCTCTGCAGGGAAGCATTATGGACAAGATCAAAGATAGTTTAAGAGACAGACCATAATCCCAGTTCGCTACAGGATATCATTTCAGCTTCAAATTACTGAAAATATCTTAATACAGGCGAACATGTGTTCACCTTTCTGATCTGCAGCAGCTTCACCTGCATCATATTTGGTTACACCTTCTGCCTCAGCCACACCGTTGACAACATCATGACGCTGTCATTTGCAGGTGCAAGAAACCCATCAGATGAATCACAGTATGTACAGTATGAGCAGTGCAAAATAGAAACATCTCTTGTCCTAATTTACTAGTTAGCATCATGGTACATGTGAGAGTTGATTGCAACAGTCACAGGGATCAAAAGGAACAACAGGATAAAACAACAAAGCATAAATCATATGGACACACAGAACTAAACAAGCAAGGCTGTTCATTCAGGTTCAGAGGCAATCAACAAGATTACTAGTGAGGCGTGTCCCTCTCGCATTTCCACCGATTAACACAACTGGCTAAGACGACGACGCGCACAGAGCAGCCTAGGCCCTCTCGCCACAGATGCGGCGTGCGAGCTGCGGAACAAAGTCGTGGTACTGTGCATATTCACTGAAGGTTAAACATTTTTTTTACTGAAATCCCAGCTGCAGAACAAAGAAAGCACCTACTGCTAGTAGCAAAACCAATATGTTTATGAGGAATATATAGATGTTTCAAATCAAAAGACCAAGTAGAATAGATAAATTTAGTCAGGAATCTGTTGTAGCATGGCAAACCCCTTGTTTCTAAATAACATGTATGCTAGTCTGTAGAGCTAGTTCACTGGGATTATTACTATGGTTTGTATGCTGGTTCACTTTCCATGAATTTCCCTCTAATTCAGCTTATCGACGGATGATTTTTTTTAAGAGAAAACTAACTTTACATATACGTCACACATAGAAAAGGTCATATGCCATAAGGTTTTTCTGTTAATTAGTGTGCTATCGCAAGAAAACTAAAATGAGAATGTACAAAAGTAAAAAAAAAATCCTGCAAGTCATAATATGGCCAGTCTGTACGTACTGGAACTGAACCACTTTGAATAATAAAAGCATCAGCAGGCAAAGACCAGAAGATCAGAATCTATTGTCTCTAAGGGCTTAGATCTCAAAGAATATATAAGATGCGTACGTAAAATATGGCAAAAGGGGAACATACCATGCATGGAGTCGCTGTTATGAAATTTCAGTTATCTCACCAGTCCGCTGTAGTTTTTCCACTCGGCAGCGTCCACCATCCACGTAGTTTCTCCACTCGGCAGCGTCCGCCGACGGCGGCGGCCTCCTGATTTGCTACAACCTGCCATCGGTATGCCTCCTCCGCTGCATCGTCCATCACTCATCTATGAGAAATAAATTAGATGTTGGATCTTCATATGTTCAGAACTTGGAACTAAAAAGATTAAAATTCTACTCAAAAGAAAAAAGATTAAAAGTTTATGGTGAGACGGGATCAGAGAGAGCCGGGAGATCCTGGATCGAGTCATATAGCTTTTCTATATTGGTTACAACTTGTGAGGCGGCGGCGACGATGCCGGCGTGGAGCCGCGGGGCCTCCCGATCTCATCCTCCGCCTTGACTCCCGGCCTCTGCACGGTCGGCACTGCACATTGGGAAAAAAACTCCCGCACGAACTGAGCATTTACATTTACAGATGATACAACACGATAGTTGCCTACAATAATCTGTACACGTTTGATTTAGATGAGGACCACAGCTCCACGGCGGTGAGGGTCGCTCATAAACATTGATTTATATCTCTGCTGAAAGTTTCAGTCTGTCACTAATTTTTACGGCACCCAGCAAGCAGGAGGAATAATAAGATTACCAGCCAACTGATGATGAGAGATCATAGAGAAGAGTGGAGAGGCTTACCAGAGGCGCGGGCAGGCATGGGAAGTCGACCAGGAGCAGGCCTAACGTCTCCGCTCCGAGGTACGGCCAGCATCAATGCCGGTGTGCGCCGCGCCGCTCCGCTGGCTAGGGTTGGGCACTGGTGGTGTCTGCCGCGTGCCTGCACCTGCATGTTGAAGGGAACGACGTATCAGGGAAGGGGGGAAGGGAAGGGAAGGTGAGAAGAGCAGATCGAAGAGGAGAAGATGGAGATTACCTTGATGGGCAAGAGATGGCTGAGGAAGAGCTGCGTGCGTCGCGGGCGAGCAGAAGCCAGCTCGCGAGCATCTCCGTCCAGGACCTTGACGACGGCGGATGGATCTGGCGGCGCCATGGCCGCCGCTCGACCTTCTCGCTCGATCTCTCTCTTCTATTGTCTTCTAGTGAGGGGATTGGATGGGAGAGGGTGGTGGCGAAGGCTGTGGGGGAGAGAGTGGAGGCCATGGCCGGCGGCGAGGTCGACATTGGGTGGCGGCGGCGATCTAGGACTGGGAGGAGGGAAGGGGACGAGACGGTAGCTCTCTCCAAGATAGAAAATTTTACCGGGCCAACGAGTAAAGAAAAATTGATGGCTGCTCTCTTCTCTATGTCGCGGGCGGCACGATGAGACGACGTAGTAGCGTGGGTAGCGTGGGGTTTATACACCGCGCTACTACTACGAAGTTAGTAATAGCGTGGGTTTATACCCCATGCTACTACTACTGCTTGTTCCGTCGGGCACGGTGAAGACCATTTAGTAGTAACGTGGGTTTATACACCGCGCTACTACTATCAATTTAGTAGTGTGGGTTTATAACCCGCGCTACTACAAATTAGCAGTAGCGTCTCTTTTTATACCGCGCTGCTGATAAGATCCTGTGTAAAAGGTTTTTCCTAGTAGTGATCTGAAGAGGTATCTGTGCCAGGGAAGAAATAAGAAGGAAAATACATTATGGCCGTTCACAGGAGCTTTTGCTGTTCTACATCACCAAACTTCAGAAAAGGCTCCTGGTGTTTTGCCTGACACCCAGATGGAGAAGGTACAAATAGCAGAAGCCAAGCACCACAACACCTGGAAGAGAGAAGGCGACAACACGGTTGTCGCAAGTGAAGGCTCACAGGCAAGGCAAATAAGACAGTTATATGGAAAATACGCAGGGCAACCATCACAGGGTCTCTGGACAAAGAACCAACACCACCGTCCTGACAAAGCAGAGAGGAACCAGAAACCCACCGTTGCCATGGCCCTCGCAAAGCGAAGATGACGAACCACAAGCAAGTAGCCTAGAAAAGCTCATAGATTTTCAAGAACTAGGATGGTACAAAATCTGAGCAGCCTTTTTCAGGGTAATCACTTGAAACATTCAGATCTGGCTCTGGCATTTTTACCCTACACACGGAGTAATGGTGATTTAAACTTTTCTCCCCATGCAATCTGTAGACACTGCCCAGCGCTCCAGTGATTGGATTAGGGAAAGCATAGAAGACACGCTTGAACCTTTGATGTACAAGTGCCATAGCACACCTTCAAATAAACAAACATGTCAGCAACCTAAACAGTAAGCAACAACCAGAAAATGATGCCATACTCTATAATATACTCCTACATTGTGCAGGGTTCCCAAACAAGGTAGATGTCGAATCCTGTGCAGAGATATGGTCTGTTTGTTCCAGACAAGTCACTCCCGCATTCTTGATGCTCAGCTTGTTCTTTATCCTGATGTTCAAGTTCAAACTTGTTAGAACAAGATGGGGAGAACAACAAATATGCATCATTTTCAGTCCTGTGTTACAGTAGTAAGTGTCCAAGGGTTATTAAAGCGAATTGGCAACAATCGAAGGCAAGATATATGTAACAGGGCTCACCTTTGTAACTATCTTTGGCCGCTTTGCTGGTTCATTATCAGAACAATTATCCATATCGCCATTTAAGTCTAATTCGGTTGTTGGAGAAGTTGAAGTATGGAACATCATTCGATCTCTCTCGGCAGCATTTTCAATGGCAACTATGGCAGCATGTCTCAGAGGATGCCAAAGAAAACCACCTTCAGAGGACAAAGTCTTCTGCTCAGAAGACCTCTGTTTTGTCCATCCCCACGGGTCCATACATGAGACCTCCATGTTCAAGCCATTGCGAACATGGGAGCTTGACAGCAACAACCTGCCATCATTAGCCCCAGCTGTTTCAGCCAAAGAGCGGCCACCATCTGCTTCCACATTGACACATCTGTTCCTTTTCTGGAAGGCATCATGCTGGTGTGTTTGATCTGTAGCCTTTGAAATTATTTGCATACTTGATGGATCAACAATAATGGCCGTGTTGCCCACCTGGGGAAAGCTCACCCATGCAGAAGTTAACACAAAAACATATGATCTATAACAAAGAACCAGCAAACTAAAATCACATAATATAAATAAGAAAAACAATAGACATCGTATCCTTGCTAGAGTTAATAGAGTATATTGCGCCTTCGCATGAGGGTTGAAAAAGGTTCTCAATGAATACTAACAACAATATTTAGAAAAATAATAATGGGAATCAGTAGAGTAATCTAGCAATAAATAAATAGTGCACAATCAGGAGTGGCCACCTCTGATAACTGGATAGCAGTCCTCATGCAATCAAATATTGATGGTAATTCATCCTCTTTAAATCCAGATGAACCACCAGTGCTGCAACATTAAGAGAAAAGTGCATCAGAAAAGCTAACATATGAGTTATGACATGGCATTTACTGTGCTTATAAGTTGCAATTTAAATTGCTTCCAAAGACAATAATCTATATGAGCAATCTTAACTTTCCATCAGAAGTAGAAAACATTCCTATGGGAGGTATGCAGTAATACTGCAAGTTACACATTGCAAATTTATGATTCAATTAGTCAATTGCTTATGACTGATATGTCAAGTTACAATCCTATCCTATTTTCCTACTTCCTCCGTCCCAAAATAAGTGTCTCAATTTTATACTAACTCTAGTACAAAGTTGTACTAAGCTTGAGACACTTATTTTGGAACGGAGGGAGTATTTTTGCCTTACAGACCCTCCCTTGAACAGAGTTACACATGCTTGAACCTCTTTCTAGGCTGGGCACAATCTTAGTTGAGAAAGCGGGTTGTTAAGTACTCATACCTAAGGATAGCACTGCCAAGGACCATAACAAGGAATGGAAATCCTTGCCAACATTTTGAGCCCATTTGGTTAACCATGACAGGCTAAATTTGGCTTGTATGCCAATTAAGAGGGTGTGTTTCATGCTACACAAGTGGTCTGTCCATTTGGTCAAAGCAAATAAAGTGTACAAGACAGGAGTAACCAATGGCATAAAAAAAGTAGAACACAGAAAATACAACATATGAAACAGAAACAGAACATACTCATGCAGGGGATGATAAGAAGTTGGCCAGAGTTTGCACTGTTCCTCCCATTCCTCTTTCGACATAGCAGGATAGCTGGCAACCTGTGGAAGACATTGCAAATATCAAATATCACCATACGACAGGCTTCACCTGTAAAAAGATCCAGTTCATTCTATATTGATACATGACGACTGATAACTATTTGGCTACAGCTTTATCTACTATCATTATGATCCACATTTTTTGCAAAACAAAATACAATGTATTTAACCAATGCTCCTGATGTAAGTGCATTCCGGACTATGTAATGCATTTCTATCAGACTGACAACAGGTCAGACACAGAAAACTTGGTGGTTGCCGCGCAGATCAAACTAGAGACTACATTTTCATCCATGATGAGTGCATAATAAATCTCACGAAGGTTACTGGATAGTACTCTCTCTGTAAAGAAATATAAGGCCTTTTAGATCACTAAAGTAGTGATCTAAACGGTCTTATATTTCTTTACAGAGGGAGGAACTAGCAGGTAGCCATTTTAATGTGCTTATTTGGACAAAGTGAAAAGCTGACCCAAAGTGATAGGAGTTCAATTCCACAAGGATACTTACTTTTGCAATGAAAGGACTCAACTGGTAAGCCTTCACTACCTTCTGTACAGCCTCAGGAAACCCATTCTTACCACTTTCAGATTCAGTGGAAAGGCATAAGATGATCGATAACTCGGATTTTTCTGTCAAAGTAATAGAAATAAGGAAAAATTACACAGGGAAGAGAGAGCACCAAATTTTTTTGACATACTCCTACTGGTCACATGTTATACAGAGCTTTCAACATGGTGAGTTGCTCATTTTATATATATATATATATCCAACCTATAGATGGTTGTGCTAGCATTAGTTGACTATTAATAGCTCTGACATGGTAAGCTTGGAAGTATATATGGAGCTATACAATGGCTTCAGTGATCATGTGCTCCATTTTATGACATTATGAAAGTATGCACTCAAAGGGCAAACAGAAAATAATAGAGAACTAGATAAAAGTGTATATACTACCACACTGAATACGACGACGCACCCGCTTAACATGCCGCAGATTCTCCAGTGGGCACACCTGATTAAGTTGCCTGAAATGTCACTCACACTAACAAGTCACTGCCTAGAATATTACCAAAATGATTTTTGAAGTTTGTGTCCACACAAGCCAACAACATTCACATAATAGCACTTAAGCATGGAATTGTGAAACAAAATACAATTACAAATTAAACAAAAAGTGGGACTCGAATTTTATGTCACTTTTCTATGTAGATAAATTTACTAATCCACAATTCCACTTTTGTGAACAAAATTGCCGCTTGAACAATAAAATTATTTTATTTACTTTTGAAATTTGTATCCACAAGTTGTGGTCTAAAACTTGAATTCAAAAGGTTACTAAGCTGTATTAAGCAAATATGAATTGAAATTGAATTCCTCTTTATGCTGTAATCGGCCGAACACGACAGCTATTTTTTACTCAGAGTTAGCATTAAACAAAAAAAACATCATTCCAAAGGTACACCATTGAATAAAAGCAATCCTTAAATATTAATATGTTCTTGCCATCAATTAGTTTGACAAAAAAGAAGGAATAGTCAGTAATACTGTCCACAGAATAACCTTGTTAGTTGCAATCCTCTACTGATAAATCCTAACCAAAAATACCAGCTGAATAAACAACGAATAGGAGCAAATTCATGTACCTAATGACAGTATTGGCTACCTTGGATTCAATCTTCGCAGCCACAACATCAACTGGCAACGAAAGGAAAAAAAGAATAGTGAGAATATGGTAATAGAATAGCAACAAAAACAACTATAGTAATAAATTAGTAATTAAAAGAGGTACCTGTAGAATGTGGGAGGGGAGTTAGGTTGCCGGCGACCTCGATAAGCTCCCACACCATGGTGGCCAAATTTAAATGGAAACTGAAGTCAAGAAACAAAGAACTCACTGTCTGATTCTTAATGCGAGAAATTGGTTGATCTAAAATTGCAACCTGTGGCACTGGACCAGTAAAAAAGCAATAAACAGGACAAGGAAGAAGTGGATTGATAAATTCAACAAATAGAGGAGGCGAGTAAGTAACCGCGGATAATGTGGAGGTCCGAGCCAAAGAGTTGGCGCAGGTATCATGTGTTGAGTTAAGAGCACACAAGCATCAACCATGAAAAAACAAAACCAACCTAATTAACCACGCACGGGGCATGAGGCGCATCATGACATCAGGAATATAAGTGCGCCTCCAAACTCCGATTCAGCTTATCCAAAACCAATGTCAACACTGGAGTACACAAAAAATAGAATTACAAACTACAGCAGCATCCTAGGCGTGTTTGGTTCTGGGGGCGGGGGCTGGGGCTGGCAACTACAAATGCCATACTCCATAGTGCAACCGGCTCCAGTAGATCCATAATATTTTGAGTCACAGGGCTACGATTCAACAAAGCGTTGCGATAATCACAGGTTCAATCTCAATACGATTCATCAACGCATTTGGGACGAAACAGCCTGAGAGGGGCGAGAGGGGGCGGGTGACCGGCTGACCTTGTGGTTCTCCGTGCTCGGGTAGAAGATGCTCCTTGGGGGCGGCAGAGGAGCTCACGGCCTCAGGTCGGGGAGCGCCTCCCGGCCGGCGTCGGCGGGCGGAGCCAAACCCTAAGGCGTGTTTCTCCGATCCTTCCGCCGGCGGTGGAAACGGGGAGGGAGAGTGGGCTTTTCTTTGATTGAGGAAGGGAACGCAAGACAGGACAAGGACGGCCAATCTAGGCCCACTGGCTTTCCAGGGCCCAGCCCACGACGGCGCATGTGCGTTTTGAACGGGGTCAGGCTGGCAATGGGGATTATCCATTGCATAATCCCAATTTCTCGTGAAAGCACATCGGTCAGGCTGCCAATGGGGATTATTCATACGGGTATTGGATCCCATCCCCGTCTCCATGACATCCTTATATCTGTCTGCGGGAATAAAAATAATCCTATCCCCATCCCTGTTCGGATTATTTATCCCGTAAGAAAACCCATACATGCAATTAACAACAATCTTCGATAGCATCTCTGGAGAGAAAAGTAGTATTTTAACACAATAAATAATATGTTGTGGCTATGTTAGCGAAAATACAAACGCACCCACGTGAATAGTGAAGGAAATATGCCCTAGAGGCAATAATAAAGTTATTATTCATATTTCCTTATATCATGATAAATGTTTATTATTCATACTAGAATTGTATTAACCGAAAACTTAGTACATGTGTGAATACATAGACAAATAGATTGTCACTAGTATGCCTCTACTTGACTAGCTCGTTGATCAAAGATGGTTATGTTTTCTAACCATAGACATGAGTTGTCATTTGATAAACGGGATCACATCATGAGGAGAATGATGTGATTGACTTGACCCATTTCGTCAGCTTAGCACTTGATCCTTTTAGTTTACTGCCATTGCTTTCTTCATGACTTATACATGTTCCTATGACTATGAGATTATGTAACTCCCGATTACCGGAGGAACACTTTGTATGCTACCAAACGTCACAACGTAACTGGGTGATTATAAAGGTGCTCTACAGGTGTCTCCAATGGTACTTGTTGAGTTGACACAGATCAAGATTAGGATTTGTCACTCCGATTGTCGGAGAGGTATCTCTGGGCCCACTCGGTAATGCACATCACTATAAGCCTTGCAAGCATTGTAACTAATGAGTTAGTTGTGGTATGATGCATTACAGAACGAGTAAAGAGACTTGCCGGTAACGATATTGAACTAGGTATTGAGATACCGACGATCGAATCTCGGGCAAGTAACATACCGATGACAAATATGATGTTATGCGGTTTGACCGATAAAGATCTTCGTAGAATATGTGGGAGCCAATATGAACATCCAGGTTCCGCTATTGGTTATTGACCGGAGACGTGTCTCGATCATGTCTACATAGTTCTCGAACCCGTAAGGTCCGCACGCTTAAAGTTCGGTGACGATCGGTATTATGAGTTTTTGTGTTTTGATGTACCGAAGGTAGTTTGGAGTCCCGGATATGATCACAGACATGACGAGGAGTCTCGAAATGGTCGAGACGTAAAGATCGATATATTGGACAACTATATTCGGACACCGAAAGTGTTCCGGGTGATTTCGGAGAAAACCGGAGTGCCGGAGGGTTACCGGAACCCCCCCCCCCCGGGGAAAAAATGGGCCTTATGGGCCTTAGTGGAGAAAGAGAGGGCTGGCCTAGGGCAGGCCGCGCGCCCCTCCCCTCTGGTCCGAATTGGACTAGGAGGGGGGCGGCGCCCCCCTTTCCTTCTCCCTCTCCCCCTTCCTTTCCCCCTCCTAGTAGGAGTAGGAAAGAGGGGAGTCCTACTCCTACTAGGAGGAGGACTCCTCCTCCTGGAGGCGCCATAGAGGGCCGGCCAGCCTCCCCCCTTGCTCCTTTATATACGGGGGCAGGGGGCACCTCTAGACACACAAGTTAATCATTGATCCCTTAGCCGTGTGCGGTGCCCCCTCCACCATAATCCACCTCGATCATATCATAGCGGTGCTTAGGAGAAGCCCTGCGTCGGTAGCAACATCATCACCGTCAACACGCCGTCGTGCTGACGGAACTCTCCCGTGAAGCTCTGCTGGATCGGAGTTTGTGGGACGTCATCGAGCTGAACGTGTGCTGAACTCGGAGGTGCCGTGCGTTCGATACTTGGATCGGTCGGATCGTGAAGACGTTTGACTACATCAACTGTGTTCTCATAACGCTTCCGCTTACGGTCTACGAGGGTGCGTGGATGATACTCTTCCCTCTCGTTGCTATGCATCACCATGATCTCGCGTGTGCGTAGGAATTTTTTTTGAAATTACTATGTTCCCCAACAGCAACCACCAAGATATGAATACAAACAAACACCTCATTATGTTTGCAAGCTTGACAAAGCTCTTTATGGTCTGAAACAATCATCTAGAGCATGGTTCTCAAGGCTAAGTTCACAGTTGAAGCATCTTGGGTTTGTTCCGTCCAAGGCAGATACATCTCTCTTTATTTATAATAAGGCAAACACAATGATTTTTGTGCTCATATATGTGGATGATATTATAGTTGCAAGCTCTTCACAAAATGCCACTAATGCTCTGCTGCGTGATTTGAGTTCAGAGTTTTCTTTGAAGGATCTTGGTGATTTACATTTCTTCTTAGGCATTGAAGTTAAGAAGACTCAAGATGGCATAGTATTGAATCAAGAAAAATATGCCACTGAACTTCTAACTCGTATGGGAATGAAGGATTGCAAACCCTCATCTACACCATTGTCTTCTTCAGAACAACTTTCAGCATATCAAGGAGAAGCTCTTAATGAAGAGGAGAGCACAAAATATAGAAGTGTTGTTGGAGCCTTACAATACTTGACTTTGACACGGCCAGACATATCATTTGTTGTAAACAAGGTTTGTCAATATTTACATGCTCCTACCTCCACTCATTGGACATCTGTCAAAAGGATTGTACGATACATTAAACATACTGTGAGTTTGGGACTTCAGTTCAGACGTTCTAATTCTACACTTGTTAGTGCCTTCTCTGATGCTGACTGGGCAGGATGTGTTGATGATAGAAAGTCAACTGGAGGATTTGCAGTGTTTTTTTGGTTCAAACGTTATTTCTTGGAGTGCCAGAAAACAAGCCACTATGTCAAGATCAAGTACAGAGGCTGAATACAAATCACTAGCAAATGCAACTACTCAAATTATTTGGGTGGAATCTTTGCTTCATGAGTTAGGAATCAAGCAACTTCGTATATCTTGTCTATGGTGTGACAACTTGGGAGCAACCTATCTTTCTGCTAATCCAGTGTTTCATGGTAGAACCAAACACATTGAGATTGATTTTCATTTTGTGCGTGAAAGGGTTGCAGAGAAGAAGTTGGACATATGGTTCATTCCATCCAAGGATCAAGTAGCCGATGGATTCACCAAAGCCTTGCCGGCCAAGTCTTTTGAAGAGTTTGAGAGAAATCTCAATATAGGATAGTTTAGATTAAGGGAGGGTGTTGGAGTTTGAGTTGTTTTCCTCATGTAATCTTAAACTCTCTCTATCTCTCTCCCTCCCATATCTATCTATACCTCCTGTACCGAACCAGAACGGGATTCTCTCTCGTCTCTCTTGTACGCCACGGCAAGGCATGTTTGCCCTCAATAAATAGATGCACGCGGCCCTCCCAAAGGAAAGTAGGAACGCTTATACCATAATCTCTCCCTAATAATAAAGCACGGATTAAGTCTCTGGGTTCACCATCACAATACGCTTTTTCTCGTGAATTTACGCTTTCAGTTTGAATTTACACATATACACGAGGTGGTACTAATTCGATTCGGGGAACCACGTCGCAAAATTTTCGTAGTACGCGATCTATCGTCCCACTACTACCTGGGCCTTTCCCTGAGACCGTCTCACGTGGCTGAAGCATTGCTATTTGGGCCTCAGCCGTCCGGCCATCCGCTGCGCAGTGGCCCAAAAATCTGCTAAAAATATGCCAATCTCCACCGGACGAGGAACGAAGAGAGGGAGGCGACGAGAGGCAGTCGAGGCCATTGTTGTGACGACATGCAGGGTCGGTTGGGCGTGTGACGGCGGCAGTTCGGCGGCCGATGCACAGTACTACACGGAGAGTAGCTGACTCATCGGCTGGGTCCTGCTGCTACAGAGTCGGTCGGGCGTGTGACAGCGGTAGTTCGGAGCTCCATGAGGAGGCGCCATTGCTGCGGTGGGGGGAGCTATTGCTTCCTGTTCAGGATATAAAAGA
The DNA here is from genome assembly GCF_003073215.2 of Triticum urartu. Classification (NCBI taxonomy): domain Eukaryota; kingdom Viridiplantae; phylum Streptophyta; class Magnoliopsida; order Poales; family Poaceae; genus Triticum; species Triticum urartu. The sequence goes on from NC_053025.1 coordinate 314,791,152, forward strand.
GAGGGTGAGGGGAGAGATGAGACCATGGATAGAAGCTAAGAGAAGCACGGGGCTCAGGCTCCCATAGGCTGCACGAGAGGGGCGCCTGAGAGGGAGGTTGCGCTCGGGCGCGTGTGGGATTTCTCGAAGAGATTGTGAATTGACTTAATCCATCCGGATTACTGTAAACAGCCGGGCATCAGCCGCCTTGCATGGGCACACACACGTCCACTGCTCGGTCCTACGCATCGCCTATATTATCTTCCTTCAAACCTTATCTCTTCTGGTCCATTCGTTTCTTATCTACATCATCTCCATAGCACGCGTAGACAAAACAAGTTTACATTTGCTTAGCAACTGCAACATACACGAGCCTTCTTTTCCTTCAAAATACAAAGCTCAAATTTTGCATATTAAGCTGCACCGGTACTGAGTGTTTTAACAACCGATGCCGAATGAAATACTTCCTCCATTTTTAAATATAAGTCTTTTTATAGATTTTAATATGGACTACACGGATGTAGACGTAATTTAGAGTGTACATTCACTCATTTTGCTCCGCATGTGGTCCATATTGAAATAGCTAAAAAAAATTAATTTAGAAACAGAGGGAGTATTACCTAGGCACCGAATTAAAATACTCCCTCCATTTTCTAAATATAAGTCTTCTTAAAGATTTAAATATGGACTACATGTGGATGTATGTAGAAGTAGTTTAGAGTGTAGATTCACTGAGTTTGCTCCACATATAGTCCATATTAAAATATCTAAAAAGACATATTTAGAAACAAAGGAAGTAGTACCTAGGCATGGAATTAAAATGAGGTTGGTAGCCGATCATCCAAGAGAATATACCAAGATAGCTCATGCAAGGCAATGTATTGGGTATTATTGCCCTTCCGATATTGTAGTGCATACGTGTACAATGTCAAACATTTAGTACAAACTATAATTTGCTTGCTTCTTAAAAGATAAAACCAACATAAACAAATTACCATCCTACAATAATCAAAATCGAGACTTCAGATCCTAGCAAGTTATCATGCCAGTGATGGTTCGCAGCGAGCTGGATGCAACAATGTCGGCTGCTTCGACAATAGGTTACAATAGTGGTTGTTGGTATCGGTGAGCCGGCTACAACGACGAGGCACGTGAGGATAGATGAGGAACGACAAGTGTGATGACATGTATGAAACTTACAACCAAAGTGTTGATGTATACAAGTCTCACTAAATCTATACCTACCAATAAAGTAGGGAACGCTTCTGCCCGCCCGTCGTGTCGTTTTGCAGAAAACCCTTTTATTTTTTCTTGAAATCAACCCACAATCCCCGTTTAAGTGATTCTAGAGAAAACGTTTCACTATTTGCAAAAAGAACCTGTTGTATTCTCGAATCAACCAGTGTGCATGTTTTACTGACTCCAGAAAAACTATTTGTTCTTTGCGGAAAATACATTGGCATTTGGTTCAGGTAACCCGCATCCATATCATATGTTTTTCAAAATAGTCATATATCTTTAAACTGTAACTTCAATTTTACCGTATTATATATGGAACGATTAAAAATATGTAGAATCTGAATATTATGTTTTTACTTGTTAACCATTTTAAAAATGTTATTAATGGTGCAACATTAATCAATAGTGCATGATCTGCCTCTCTTTCGTATCGGTGTAGACTCGGATTGAAAATGAATACCTCGGTAAAATTAGATTGACACGAAAGAAATTATCTATAACAACGCATAGACATGTTGGCAAAACCTCGCACGGGAAAAAGGAAAGCAGATTTCTCATCTTATGCGGAGAAAGACGCCTTAGGATTGACCACACTCAAACGCCTTGTGATTGTGTGAGCACTGAGGCGATCATCAACTAGGGTGGGATATGAATAAGCGACAATAGAGATGGGATGTCGTGTTCAAATAAATAACATGGACCTATTGGGGTCTTGAGTCACGTTATTGGGTTAGGGGTGTGTGTAATTTTTTTCTCCCGTTGCAACGCACGGGCTCTTTTGCTATCCCTCCATATATATATATATATATATATATATATATATATATATATATATATATATATATGTATATCCCTAATTTTTTTAATAATAAAGCACGAATTGACTCCGTGGGTTCACCGTCACAATGCGCTTTTTTCCACGAATTTACGCTTTCATTTTTTCACTTATATCTTTCCCTAATCTCTACCTAATAATAAAACAAATTGGGTTTCAGTCGTCTGTCACGCACTTTTGCAGAAAACCCCCTACATTTTCTATGAATTAACCCGCAGTACACACTTAAGTCATAACCGAACCGTTATTTTACATTTTTACAAAAAACCCCTGACGTATTAGATAATTCACCCGCCGATCATATATAAGTCAAACAAATGTTTTTCTAAATTATCCATATCTTTTAAACCATAACTCCGATTTTAACATGTTATATATGAAAATTGATTAGAAAAATGTGTAGAATCTGAATATGATGTTATTTTGTTTGTTAAATACTAGCAAAAATGCCCGTGCGTTGCAACGGGAGAATGTTACACAACAATCCACCCAAAGACCTTGTTTCATTCGAGGCAAAAGTTGCAGTGCTTTCTACAATAATATTAGTCATGTCCACCTTGCTAAGCCCCTAGACAACGTGAAATAGAAATTCATACAAAAAAATCAAAGCTTATTCATTTGTAAAAAAACATATTTACATTGTATGATAGGCCCAGACTACTCCCTCTCTTGCAAGGCTGGCCAGTGCTTCACTTTATCGAGTGTCACCATGTCTGTGTTCTCTCCTTAAATGTAATATTGAACCTCTCCTGAAGAACATCAAATAGAGCGCTTGTGCCATCAGAGGTGAGGGTGATACCATGTACATCTGAAAGTTTTATCTTTTTGCATGAACCTATTCAAAGCACTAAAATCAAATGATAACTTTTTGTCTGTTTGCTAATTTCTCCCATGGCTTAGGAGCATGCATTCTTCTACGGATTGACCACTTTTGACATATAAAAAATGTTCTCATGCCTTACCAAGTTATCATACAGGACAATCTCATACGAACAAAAAGTGGTTCTGATTACATAATATTAATTACTTATTCTAACACAAAAGCAAAATGCAAAATGACCCGCATAAGAGGGGCAAGGGATGTCTGAATATAGTTCCCGAGATTAGCATGCACAAGTGAGATTTTTGAGAAAATAAATGGGTTCCACAAGCTTAAAATATGCATAAAAATACAAAAGCAATCAGAAGTGGCCTCTCAAATACATGGTCAATAAAGGGCATTCAAGTATCCATGATCTTGGGACAAAGCAAACCCAGTCTGTTGCTGAATCCATGAATAGCTGGCAAATCACTGAATAATAAAGGAGTCAACACAAACTACCTAAGCCAGGGCAGACCAAAAGGCATGACATAGTCAGAAGGATAAGAATTCTCATATGAGGAAGTATCAGTCCCCCTTGAGCAGAATACCGAGTGATAACAAATGTATCATATGAACAGAGTGAAACTGTATGTAATGGAAACTTTTAAACTAAAAGCCTATGGGGCAAGAATTTCTTCTCCCACAACACAAATTTTTTCTTCGTTGCGTTATCACCCTTGAATCTTCTGCTGCAATACGCTTCTCTTGAACCACACAGGAAAATTACAGAAAACATCAGTATGTACCTTATCATTCTTGTCTATTTCCTACAAATCCTTTTTATCAGTTGTTCACTATGAGAAACAATCTCAGGGAAAAGGTAGATTGATGACCAAAGAAATGAAATTACAGACCAGTATGCAGTATGATTGAATTATTAGAGAATCTGACTGCTATAGAAAATGCATTTAGTGAAACTTGATTATTATCTTCTTAAACCAAAAGAGAATGTATGGCTATAACAAAAAGGATTCAAGATGACAAAATAATAACATAATGATCAAGAAATGATGCAGGCAAAGGAGATACAAACACAAACCTGATGTTGCTAATAGATGGTTGCAGATGCATGGCTCTATACCCAATTTCGTAAGCAACATCTGTAGACTGCATAAGTTGGGTCGTTTAGGCTCTTCCCTATAAAAATAGTAGCATGTACTCTAGCTACTTCCCTAGCAATACTCTTTTTTGCGACGCTACTCTTCTAGCAAAAATAATAACTTAACAACTATTCTTCATTTCAAAATCGTTCATGAAAACCCACAGAAGTCCAGAATTCTTTGCCTATGATTAGCCCTGCAATCTGAAGACTTGCACTGAACTCATCATCCTGTTGCCTGAAGGAAATTTGGTGCGAACATCAAGCAGACTGTACGAGCTTCACAACCACAATAGCAGAGTACATAACTTGGTACTTTCATATTTAACATCTTCTACTTTGATATTGTTTCGGCAACTCGATGGAAAAGCTTGACAGAATAACATGGTTACAACTAATAGTCTGACGGCCAAACGCAAGAATTTCATACTGACAGGGAACCGACTCCATTGTAGGTTCAAGAGCTTCCAGGGGAGGCCACCGTCGAGGGAGGCCCTTTCTAAAAGGAGGGACTTAACATGGGCGAGCAGAGACTACAATTGATAAGGACGGTCTGAGGGAAGCCTGAGGGCATGGTTGCAGGTGGTGGCGATTTCGCCTACAAAGCAGCTAGAGTACTAAAAGTGCAACGTTGAGCAACAGGTAACAACACTAACCTTCAATATAATGGCAAGGGAGCTATCCATGGAGGTGTCTAGTTGAAACTGAGTATGGATGGCGCTTCAAGCTAATACTAGTACTAATTGAACTGAGCAAGACATCCGCATATACTTCAAGCTTTATCGAGATACCAGTGAGAGCAAAATCACTGGAAGCTAATACACAACCTTATAACAATATACTACACTGGGTATATCCACTATCATCTGGTCCAGCCGTTCAGGTGAAGTGAGCGTCAGTAGAACAATGATCTACAGACCACAAGAGTTCCAAAGCACCAATAATCAGAACATCTACAAAGAAACAAAGGAGCAAGCAACAGCCAAAAAATAGGATAAATTACGAACCTGAGAATCAGGTCGTGGAGTTCAAGGGGAAACTCCTCCATGCCCTCCTAGCAGGAGTTGAGCACTATAGCAGATTCATCAGGGTCATCGAAGCTGCAGAACATGTTGCTGCTACTGCTCGACGTCGGGCTGCTGTCCCTTGCAAAGTATTATTCTGAACATGCTGCAGAACGCACATATGAATTTCCATGACGGCACGAAACTGAATGCAAGTAATATTGCTGTAGGAAAATCTACACATGAGTACTAAAAGAGCTGCAGCGACATAATTCTGCATGTAGTAAGCTTAAAATTGCCATGTTCCTCCATTTAGTAATTTGTGTACTGCTTAACTTCGGATGTAGATTATGCAGATATATAAAAGTTCAGTACCCTGTTCCTCCTTTCCAAATCTTCATTTCATAAGAACAGAAAGGTAAATTGCCCGTGCGTTGCAACGGGACAAAAAAGGCGAGTACTCAAATTTAGTGAGAATTGTTAGATGTCGCTCATTTCACAATTCGTTAGATGCCACTACACACCACTTCTTCTATCCAACTCTAATAATTGTCACAAATAAGGTTGCCCTCATCTCTAGTGACATTGTGAAAATAATGTTACTGTGGTCATGTGTACCGAAGTTCCACTAAAATGAAAAATACAAATAGCTAAATTCAGAATCGGGGAGAACTGTGTCAAACATGCACAGCATGTATTACTTTATCTTGCTTTTAGCAACCTAAAGTAACTTCTCTGAAGTGTGTAGATGATCCGAAAAACTACAACTCATATGACATGAAGATATAAAAAAAGCTTTGCTTCAAGTATGAAGGAAGCCTTTGTCTAACTTGGAGAACCTGTAGTTATAAATTATAGGTGCAATATACATTTAGCCTTACATAGCGTGTAGGCAGCATTGTGTTTTACATTCAGTTGGGATCTTGTTTAATAACAGCTACAGGCAGTGGCGTAGCCAGGCCCTAGGCATGGGGGCACAATCCTTTGCTGAGTGTTCATCCCTGTACCTATCTTCCAGATTGTATTACTTTATTTTACAGATTGTATTTCACGGATAACCTTGTGTTCAGCTGCCCACATCCCACAAATCTGGGGCGTTACATGATAAAGGTGAAGAACATCCCGGATTCCATCAGGAAAATTCATTGAAGAAGCATCAGAATAACATCTTGGCTAAACTTTATCTCCAACCACCAGCGCTTAGGGGCAATCTTTAGAAAAGAAAGTCAACACAGTATCTGGAACTGGTTAGAAATTACATACATTATGTGTAGGGATCCATGCAAGTAGATAGTAAATTACACTGGGATGGCATGACTATAATAACATCCAGTATTACCCAAGCTTCGATTGTTCAGATGGGAATGTATCCAAAAGTAAATAACATCCAAAAAAATATCGAGAAATTTGAAAAAAAATCTGGGATTTTGGGATATCAAACGTAGGTTCCCGATGTACTTCCGTCCGAAATTTGGTGACAAAATACCAGGAAACATATTCGCGGCAAAAAAGACAAAAAATTCCTATGTATAGCAAAACACTGTTTGGGTACATTTTTTTTCCAGGCAGTAATTCCTTTGCCACGAATACGTTTTTTGGTATTTTTTCACGAAATTTCACACGGAAGTAGATTGGGAAACCAGGTTTGACATCCCGAAATCTTGGATTTTTTTGATTTTCTGGGAATTTTTTACGAATATTTTTCGTATAGGGGTGCGGAGCACCCGAGAGCTCCTGTGTATTTTCCTGGGATGGCATGACTATAATAACATCCAGTATTACCCAAGCTTCGATTGTTCAGATGGGAATGTATCCAAAAGTAAATAACATCCATAAAAAATAACTGGAGCTACTAACTTATCAAACACAGGGGAAAACAATTGCCTAATCCATTTATATGCTACAATGATCTGCCTACACACATTTTCGTATCAGTATTTTTTTTAATAAAACTGCTAGGAATGGGTGGGCCAGAGAAGCAGGAGGGAGCAACCTGACCTATGCAAGCAGCTCGCTGCGTTTGGGAGCCTCGTCCTGCTCCTGCAGAAGGCGCGTACAGGGTGAGCTCGCTAGAGGAAGAGGCGTCGGCTGTTGTGGAGGAGATCGGGGCTCGCCGCATTCCGCCAGCTACTTCCTTGGCAGCAACGACGACCGGGGAGGAGTGAGGCGAGGGCGGTGGCTAGAGACCAGTAGTTGCTTCTGGCGGCTCGAGACGGGCCTAGAGCGTTGGGAGGCGAGGGGGTGGCGGAGGACCGGTGCGAGGGCACGGGGAAGCGACGTTGTTTTCGCCATGGACAACCGCAACACCCCGCCTGGCCACCTCTCCATTGGCCTCGTGCTCCCCCTCCTCGATCCCTCCGCCCCGCCTTCGGATCCACGCCGGAGCAGCCGGATCCGCGTCCTCCTGCCTCGCCTGCCGTCGGGAAGAGGACGACCGAGAGGAGCGCCGTCCGCTGCCGTCCCGAACTCTGATTCCGCGCTCGCCCAACCTCGAGCAAGGTGGTTGCGCCGGGCGGGGCAGCAGGCCTCGAGGTCCTTCAAGAGCGCGGCGAGCAGCCGCGCAGCGCGCGACGGGGCGGCGCACGGCGGGGCGGGGCAGGAGGTGGCGGCGGCAGGGGGCGCGGGGCGGGGCAGGAGGCGGCGGCGGCGGGGACGGGCAGCGCAGGAGGTGGAGATGGGATCGAGGAGGCAGTGTCGTGCGGCTGGCTAATTTTTTTTTCTTTTCTCTCCTCCACACCGGTTTGGCCTGACTTATGACGAGGACTGCGCGTTGAATACCCAAACTTTAGGGCCTTTTTGCAAAATTAACGACGACGTACGACCAGAAGCAATAGCTGGTTTATTAATAGGTACAGATTTTTTAAATATTATTTTAGAAAATATTTAAGTCAAACAAATATTTTTCTTAATTATCCATATCTATTAAACTGTAACTCCGATTTTAACATGTTATATATGAAATTTGAATAAAAAAATATGTAGAATTTGAATATGATGTTATTTTTATCTATTAAATATTTTAAAATATTATTTTAAAAGAAAACATGTAACCTATAGGGCACGTCTGTTTTTCTTTTATACCGCGACGATCTGAATTGCAAATAAACAATCACTAAAATCATAAAGAGACGAAAGAAAACATCGATAACCACACATGAGCACCTCTGAAAAAACTGGCAGGGAAAAAACAACATTCAAACACACTTTGGTTTGTGTGAACACTGAGGCCACTGAGGGTGAGAAGGAGGATAAGCGGCACCACAAAAATGATGCCTCGCTAAAATAAAGGGCATGAACATATTATGGTTATTGGGTTAAGAGTGTGCGCTATTTTTTTGTTCCGTTGCAACGTACGGGCTCTTTTGCTAGTTCTTACACATGCATCTTGTGCTGGCCCATGCTGCACCGCCGCCGTGAGTATAGAGGGCGACCATTGAATCGCGCAGAACGGCGACGAGATGATCGGGCACCACCACCTTGCTGATCTTATCTGTTGGAAACTAGAACGGTGGCTCAGGGAGAATGACGGTCGCCGCAGAGGAAGAGCTCGTGAGGGAGAACGTGCGGTCTTCATGCACGAGGAAGAGCGTGCCTCCGGTTGAAAATCCATAGAAGACGTCGTCCAAGACGGGCGATATGTTGGAACTCGCTCATAGAATCGATCACATCAAATTACAACACAGACATGCACAAAAAACTTTTATAGTTAAGGGCTTTTGTTGTGCTCTTTGTTTTTCTTTTTTTTATTTTCTTTTTTCTCCACGTTGATACAATAAAGTCACGTACTAGGACTGTGCTTATATATGCACGAGCCAACCCAAGGACCTCCTAAACCGACTAGTATTCTGGACTCCAAACGCTTACACGGACATAGCTAAACGTCTAGTACTTGGACTCCTAATTTCCTATTAGGCTACTGCTCAAAATACCACACGACATGCAAGCCGTATACAACTAGGACACCTAATCACCGGCCACCCTCATTATAATTAGCTTAAACCTATTTTTATTAGGACAAGATTATTGCTAACAATCTCTTCCTAATTTTGACTCCACTATGCTTCTCCGGTCTTGGCTCGTTGTAGATCACCTCTTGTCGACTCATCTACTCGCACCACGACAAGTTAAATTGTTAGCCTTCATTGATTGCAACAATCTCTCCCCAATTTCAACTTGGCGAATTTATGGACCACCTCAAATATGCCTTGGACTACCCAGCCTCGCTAGTAACCTGTGGAATTCCCCATCCGGTGGACTTCACCATTCACCCTAACAAGATACATGCCGACTCCTTGTGGATCACACCACCCCGTGCACTACACCATGCACTCCAGCCTCATGTAGAGACATGACCTCATTGAAGAGACTCACCTTCACTGGTTTACCGCCCCCACATACTTGAACTTGATCCTCTCGTCGAGACACATAGACGACCTAGATGCGCTTCATCTTCAACGCCTCCTCACAGAGACGAGCACTTGGACATGACGATGACGACGACGACTGACTGACCAACCGACCAATCGACCGTGCTAACCCGCACGACTCCTTGACTCTAACTCCCGGATAACGATCTTGACGACTTTCGGGACCGCATCACCGCACCACCGCTCCCGTCAACGATCTCCATCCGCCGCCTTACCAACGACAGCCCGCCGTCTTCCTCCATGTCGCTCCGCCGAAAGACAATCTCCCGATCCTCCTCATCGCTGCAGCACCCAGCGACCATATCGCCCGCCCCGAGGCGCTAGTCGGGTCGCTACCCCGGGGCAATCGCGGCTTCAAATCCTAAACCTTGCTTTGATACCAATTGTTGGAACTCGCCCACAGGATCGATCACATCAAATCACGACAGAGACGCGCACAAAAAACTTTTATAGCCAAGGGCTCTTGTCGTGCCCTTTGTTTCTCCCTTTTTTATTTTCTTTTTTCTCCACGTTGATACAATAAAGTCACGCGCTAGGCTATGCTTATATATGCACGAGCCGACCCAAGGACCTCCTAAACCGACTAGCTCCAAACGCTTACACGGACATGGCTAAACGTCTAGTACTTGGACTCCTAATTTCCTATTAGGCTACTGCTCAAAATACCGCACGACATGCAAGCCGTATACAACTAGGACACCTAATCACCGGCCACCCTCATTATGATTAGCTTAAATCTATTTTTATTAGGACAAGATTATTGCTAACACGGCAAACGGTGAACGGCGCCGTCAGGGAGGCTGAGGAAGGTGCCGTCGGGGAGGGCAAGCCAGGGGAGCAGCGTCGGCAGCGGGTGCTGCAGCCTTGCGCCCGAGCGCCAGGCGCGGCACACGGCGGTAGGCGGACGCGGTCGCCGTGCGACGGCAGCCGCAGGAGCACCATGCCCAGCAGCTCGGCAGGGAGATCCTGCCATGGAGAGCGGCGGCGGGAAGAGCCAGACGCGGCCATCAAGATCGTTAGTGCTTTCTTTCTTCTTTTCTATAGCAAGGAAATCGAGATCGCTAGGGCTGGATACGTTGGAATCGGATATGTACACCTTGAGATTAACGCATAGCGCTGCATATAACCGATTGATAACCACTAGTAAATATTTGCACACACAGGTAATAGTCCGCGTAGAAAGAGAATAATGATGCTCAAAGTAGAGAAGAACTACTCCCTCTAATCCAAATTAATTAACAAAGCTCTAGTATAACTTGTACTAGAGCTGCGTCGATTAATTTGGATTGGAGGGCATTTTTTATTTATTCACAATAACAAAAGCATTGTACATAAATACTCTCTCTGTTAAGATGTTTTTGCAGTCTAATTTAAACTAGAAAAATGTCCTACAATTGTTTAATTACAGAGGGAGTATTAATTGAAGTGGCATTCAAAGTTTAAACTACGCCATTATCACATGATGTTGTTCTCTCCTAGTACTTTTCAATCTCTGTCGACCACATGGTGCTCCTAATATCATTATGACTGCATGCATGCAAGTATTAAATATGTTGTTAGTAGGAGGAAATATCATTATACTTTTCTAGATTATTGTTGGTGGCCTTGTATAGATGCAAAATGTATATTTCATAGTGGCCTTCTATAACCTTGCCATACAAACTTGAGGCCTTTGCTGTTTTCCTCGTCCCTGGCGGCTGTAACCCTAGCCGCCGCCAGGAGAGGCCGATCTTCCGGCGCCGTCCTCCGCCGGCTCCCCTTTGCCGGCGACCTCGGTCGTCGGTGGTGAGGGGGGTCGCCGGATCCACATGTGTGAATCATTTTTATTTCCTCATAGTCTAGGTTTTTAGGTTGTTCATTGTCTTTGCTTCGGCGGCAACGATGACGACGCTGAATAAAGATTCTTCGGATCCTTCCCTGAAGGGGGCATCGGTCCTATGGTTGGATACGGATTTGAAAACCAGTCTGTTCAAGTAAGGATGGCGTAGCGGCGACGACATCCTCGTGGTGGACCTGTGTCCTCGGACTCCGCCGTTGCGATGGTGTTTGCTCCAGCGGCGGCGCGGAGCTTGGGATGTAATCTAGGAGCGGATGCAGATTGTGGTCTGCATCGACGACATCTGGAAGACAGAACATGTTCTGGGCTCATGGTTCGTGGATGGCAGGTATGGTTTCCTCCTTCGGCGTCTTAGTCGTGGCGGGGTGCCAGGTCTGGAGTTCGATGGCGTGTTTGGGGTGTTGCCCCGGTCTGATTCGTTCAACGACAAGGGCTTCACTTTTGGTGAGCCACCTTGGAGGTCCACAAAGTTGCATATCAACGATTAGGACATCCATCATCGGTCATCGTGAAACAAGTAGTCAATAAAGACAATCTTCCTTTGTCACATAGTTCCATTAGTGAGTCTGTTTGTGAAGCTTGCCAATGTGCCAAGAGTCATCAGCTTCCCTATACTAAGTCTCATAGTGTTTCTCATGCTCCTTTATAGCTTATTTTCAGTGATGTATGGGGCCATGCCCGGGATTCTTTTGGAAGGAAAAATATTATGTCAGTTTCATTGATGATTACAACAAGTTTACTTGGATTTATTTGCTTAAATATAAGTCCGAAGTTTTTCTATCTTCCAAGAGTTTCAAAAACTTGTTAAAAGACAATTTGGTAAAAAGATTCTGTCAGTCCAAAGTGACTGGGGAGGGGAGTATGAGAAACTCAACTCTTTCTTCAATAGCATTGGGATTGAGCATCATTTGTCATGTCCTCATGCTTATCAGCAGAATGGCTCTGCCGAGCGCAAACATCGCCACATCGTTGAAGTTGGCCTTTCTCTCTTAGCTCATGCTTCTATACCTCTCAAATATTGGGATGAAGCTTTTGTTACCGCTACTTATCTTATAAATAGGCTTCCTAGCAAAGTCATTGGCAACTCTACTCCATTAAAGCGTTTGTATCATCAAAAACCTGACTACAACTATCTAAAAAAAATTGGGTGTGCTTGCTACCCCAATTTGCGTCCATACAATCACCACAAGCTTGAATTCGGATCCACTCAGTGTGTCTTCCTTGGTTATAGCAACCTTCATAAAGGGTATAAATGTCTTGAAATCTCCACTGGATGCATCTATATTTCACGTGATGTTGTTTTTGATGAGACGCCTTTTCCTTTTGCCAAACTCCATCCTAATGCAGGAGCCTTGCTTCATGCTGAAATAGCACTCCTACCAGATTCTACTGCACCTTGTGACCACGGGAGCGAATTAACTAAGCTTGATCATGCGCAAAAATCCCAAGGAAATTCTGATTCAGCTGATATTTGTGCTAATTTGAACTGTCATTTTATGTGTGAAGAAACAAACAAAACAGGCATGGAACACGCTGCTGACCCGGCTAACAGCGCACGATCCCAGGCGGATCCACGCGCCTAGTCTGCTGCCGCTGTCAACGCACGATCCCAGGCAGATTCGCCCATGGGCTTGTGGCCGACCGCATCGCCAGGATGGAGCCCACTGGCCCCGCCGTATCGCCTCGCACCACTCCTTCGTGCTCCGATTCGTACGCCAGCCCAGGTGCGGGAGGGGGCGAGTCCCCTATCGCCACGTCACCACATGCCTCCTCAGCGGCCGACCACGGGCGCATGTCCGGCCCCACGTCACCGCGGGCCTCCTCAGCGGTTGACCACGGGTGCGCGCCTGGGTCTGCGACCGTCCAGTCACCAGGATCCGCATCGGATCGGGAGCCGACGGGATCTTCTGTGGCAGACAAGGTTTCACCAGGATTTAATGTACCACCATCCACAACGGCTGCTCCTGTGCCTTCTACGTCCTCTCTTCGGGAAACAAGGTCCCGGTCAGGTATTGTCAAGGAAAAACAGTACAATGATGGTACAATAAGGTATGACAAAATCAAACGTGCCTTTCTTTCCACCACCGGTGAACCAATTCATTTGTATTATGCCATTGCTAATAAGGATTGGAAGGAAGCTATGGACAATGAATATGATGCACTTATGAAAAACAAAACTTGGCACTTGGTACGACCAAAACATGGAGACAATATTATTGATTGTAAATGGGTGTACAAGATAAAAAAAAGTCTGATGGAAGCATAGACATGTATAAGGCTAGATTAGTTGCCAAAATATTTAAACATAGGTTTGGAATTGATTATGAAGATACTTTTAGTCGTGTTGTTAAGTCTGCTACTATTCGACTTGTCTTGTCTATTGCTATTTCCAGAGGTTGAAGTTTAAGACAGCTAGATGTTTAGAACACGTTTCTTCATGGTGTTCTTGAGGAAGAAGTGTTCATGAGGCAACCACCAGGTTATGAGGATCACAACACACCACAGTATGTCTGTAAGTTGGATAAGGCATTATATGGTTTGAAACAAGCACCAAGTGTTGGGAACGTAGCAAAATTTTAAAATTTTCTACGCATCACCAAGATCAATCTATGGAGTCATCTAGCAACGAGGGAGAGGGGAGTGCATCTACATACCCTTCTAGATCGCGAGCGGAAGCGTTCAAGAGAACGGGGTTGATGGAGTCGTACTCGTCGTGATCCAAATCACCGATGACCGAGTGCCGAACGGACGACACCTCCGCGTTCAACACACGTACGGTTGGGAAGACGTCTCCTCCTTCTTGATCCAACAAGGGGAAGGAGAGGTTGATGGAGATCCAGCAGCACGACGGCGTGGTGGTGGAAGCAGCGGTGATCTCGGCAGGGCTTCGCCAAGCTCCAACGAGAGGAAGAGGTGTTACGAGGGGAGAGGGAGGCGCCAGGGACTTGGGTGCGGCTGCCCTCCCTCCCCCCACTATATATAGGGCCCCTAGGGGGGGCGCCGGCCCTAGGAGATCCAATCTCCAAGGGGGGGCGGCGGCCAAGGGGGGGACTTGCCCCCCAAGTCAGGTGGGGCGCCCCCACCCCTAGGGTTTCCAACCCTAGGCACAGGGGGAGGCCCATGGGGGGCGCACCAGCCCACCAGGGGCTGGTTCCCCTCCCACTTCAGCCCATGGGGCCCTCCGGGATAGGTGGCCCCACCCGGTGGACCCCCGGGACCCTTCCGGTGGTCCCGATACAATACCGATTACCCCAGAAACTTTCCCGATGGCCGAAGCTGGACTTCCTATATATAAATCTTCACCTCCGGACCATTCCGGAACTCCTTGTGATGTCCGAGATCTCATCCAGGACTCCGAACAACTTTCGGGTTACCGCATACTAATATCTCTACAACCCTAGCGTCACCGAACCTTAAGTGTGTAGACCCTACGGGTTCGGGAGACACGCAGACATGACCGAGACGACTCTTCGGTCAATAACCAACAGCGGGATCTGGATACCCATGTTGGCTCCCACATGTTCCATGATGATCTCATCGGATGAATCACGATGTCGAGGATTCAATCAATCCCGTATTCAATTCCCTTTGTCAATCGGTATGTTACTTGCCCGAGATTCGATCGTCGGTATCCCAATACCTCATTCAATCTTGTTACCGGCAAGTCACTTTACTCGTACCGTAATGCATGATCCCGTGACCAAACACTTGGTCACATTGAGCTCATTGTGATGATGCATTACCGAGTGGGCCCAGAGATACCTCTCCATCATACGGAGTGACAAATTCCAGTCTCGATCCGTGTCAACCCAACAAATACTTTCGGGGATACCTGTAGTATACCTTTATAGTCACCCAGTTATGTTGTGACGTTTGGTACACCCAAAGCACTCCTACGGCATCCGGGAGTTACACGATCTCATGGTCTAAGGAAATGATACTTGACATTGGAAAAGCTCTAGCAAACGAACTACACGATCTTGTGCTATGCTTAGGATTGGGTCTTGTCCATCACATCATTCTCCTAATGATGTGATCCCGTTATCAATGACATCCAATGTCCATAGTCAGGAAACCATGACTATCTATTGATCAACGAGCTAGTTAACTAGAGGCTCACTAGGGACATGTTATGGTCTATGTATTCACACATGTATTATGATTTCCGGATAACACAATTATAGCATGAATAATAGACAATTATCATGAACAAGGAAATATAATAATAATCATTTTATTATTGCCTCTAGGGCATATTTCCAACAGTCTCCCACTTGCACTAGAGTCAATAATCTAGTTACATTGTGATGAATCGAACACCCATAGAGTTCTGGTGTTGATCATGTTTTGCTCGCGGAAGAGGTTTAGTCAACGGATCTGCGACATTCAGATCCGTATGTACTTTGCAAATATCTATGTCTCCATCTTGAACATTTTCACGAATGAAGTTGAAGCGACGCTTGATGTGCCTGGTCTTCTTGTGAAATCTGGACTCCTTGGCAAGGGCAATAGCTCCAGTGTTGTCACAGAAGAGAGTGATTGGCCCCGACGCATTGGGTATGACTCCTAGGTCGGTGATGAACTCCTTCATCCAGATTGCTTCATGCGCTGCCTCCGAGGCTGCCATGTACTCCGCTTCACATGTAGATCCCGCCATGACGCTTTGCTTGCAACTGCACCAACTTACTGCCCCACCATTCAAAATATACACGTATCTGGTTTGTGACTTAGAGTCATCCAGATCTGTGTCGAAGCTAGCGTCGACGTAACCCTTTACGACGAGCTCCTCCTCACCTCCATATACGAGAAACATATCCTTAGTCCTTTTCAGGTACTTCAGGGTGTTCTTGACCGCTGTCCAGTGTTCCATGCCGGGATTACTTTGGTACCTTCCTACCAAACTTACGGCAAGGTTTATATCAGGTCTGGTACACAGCATGGCATACATGATAGACCCTATGGCTGAGTCATAGGGGACGACACTCATCTTTTCTCTATCTTCTGCTGTGGTCGGACATTGAGCTAAGCTCAATTTCACACCTTGCAACACTGGCAAGAACCCCTTCTTGGACTGATCCATATTGAACTTCTTCAATATCTTATCAAGGTATGTGCTTTGTGAAAGACCTATGAGGCGTCTCGAGCTATCTCTATAGATCTTGATGCCTAATATGTAAGCAGCTTCTCCAAGGTCCTTCATTGAAAAACACTTATTCAAGTAGGCCTTAATACTGTCCAAAAGTTCTATATCATTTCCCATCAAAAGTATGTCATCCACATATAATATGAGAAATGCTACAGAGCTCCCACTCACTTTCTTGTAAACGCAGGCTTCTCCATAAGTTTGCATAAACCCAAACGCTTTGATCATTTCATTAAAGCGAATGTTCCAACTCCGAGATGCTTGCACCAGCCCATAGATGGAGCGCTGGATCTTGCATACCTTGTTAGCATTCTTAGGATTGACAAAACCTTCCGGCTGCATCATATACAATTCTTCCTTAAGAAAGCCGTTAAGGAATGCCGTTTTGACGTCCATTTGCCATATCTCATAATCATAGTATGCGGCAATTGCTAACATGATTCAGACGGACTTCAGCTTCGCTACGGGTGAGAAGGTCTCATCGTAGTCAACCCCTTGAACTTGTTGATAACCCTTAGCGACAAGTCGAGCCTTATAGATGGTAACATTACCATCCACGTCCGTCTTCTTCTTAAAGATCCATTTATTCTCTATCACTCGCCGATCATCGGGCAAGTCTATCAAAGTCCATACTTTGTTTTCATACATGGATCCTATCTCGGATTGCATGGCTTCAAGCCATTTGTTGGAATCTGGGCCCGCCATTGCTTCTTCATAGTTCGAAGGTTCACCGTTGTCTAACAACATGATTTCCGGAACAGGGTTGCCATACCATTCTGGTGTGGAACGTGTCCTTGTGGACCTTCGAAGTTCAGTAGCAACTTGATCCGAAGTACCTTGATCATTATCATTAACTTCCTCTCTAGTCAGTGCAGGCACCACAGGAACATCTTCCTGAGCTGCACTACTTTCCTGTTCAAGAGGCAGTACTTCATCGAGTTCTACTTTCCTCCCACTTACTTCTCTCGAGAGAAACTCTTTCTCCAGAAAGGACCCATTCTTGGCAACAAAGATCTTGCCTTCGGATCTGAGGTAAAAGGTATACTGTCGGTGTCAAAACCGGCGGATCTCGGGTAGGGGGTCCCGAACTGTGCGTCTAGGCTGGATGGTAACAGGAGGCAGGGGACACGATGTTTTACCCAGGTTCGGGCCGTCTTGATGGAGGTAAAACCCTACGTCCTGCTTGATTAATATTGATGATATGGGTAGTACAAGAGTATATCTACCACGAGATCAGAGAGGCTAAACCCTAGAAGCTAGCCTATGGTATGATTCTCTATTGTGTATGTTGTATCTCCTATCGACTAGCCTGGCCCTGGTTTATATAATGCACCAGAGGCCTAGGATAACAAGAGTCCTAGCCGAATACGCCGGTGGGGTGGAGTCCTTGTCTTGATCGCCAAGTCTTGTGGAATCTTCCTTGTATGCGGCAGCTATTCGAACTGGCCCATGAGTATGCGGCTATGGGGGTCCTCGGCCCAATCCAACTGATCGGGAGACGATGTGATGAGTACCCCCTAGTCCAGGACACCGTCAGTAGCCCCCTGAACTGGTCTTCAAGTTAGGGACGCTCCTCGATTATTCCGAACTATTCTTCATCTTCGGTCGTCGGTCTTGAAAACTGGTTCAACAAATCTTCTTCGATCTTGAGGATCGCCGAAATGCATTCGACGGGTTTACATGCCGGGTATCCGAGGAGCCCCTGTAAGTTTCCAGCCTTTACCAATGCCTTGTTATTTTTATGCCACACCTCGGGTTTGAAGTTGTTCCCGGGAGGCAGTGTCCTCTTGCGTCCGAGCTCTAACGCCGGACTGCATTCGAGGTATCTTTTGCGGCCGAGCACCAACGCCGGACCGCTTCCCAGCTCTAACGCCGGAATGTATCCGAACTCCAACGCCGGACTATGTATCGAGCTCCAACGCCGAACCGTATATCCGAGCTCCAACACCGGACTGTATCTGAGGTGTCGTAAATCACCTTGGTTCAAAGAAGTTTAAAGGAGTTTAGCCGAGCTTAATGCCGGAAATGCCCTCTATGGAGCCAGCCACTAGCGCCCGAGCTTTATGCCGAACTGGTTCCGAGGTGGTGCACCACCCCGACTATGGGCCAATTTTTTGTCAATATTTTTTATTGGTGCAATTTATTCTCTGCCGAGATATATAGCCAGTAGCCCTCAAGGTGTGTATCGGTCTAAAACCCGAGATGCACCTGAAGGATGACGTAAGACCGCTGATCCCAGTAGCCGCTGAGACTCAGGTTGATTTGCAAAATCGGCCTGAGGATCAAGTCCAAGCTCTGCAGAATACTTCGGGACACTAAAAGCGGCATGCTCAGTCCTCGAGACCCAGGTTGGGTGTGGCCGACCAACCTAAGGATCAAAATCTCCTCGGAAACTATATTGCACATAAATTTTTTTGCATTGGACAAGCAATGCAGTAGCCCCCGAGACACTGGTCGGGTGGTAACACCAGATCAGCGGATCAATGTGCCCCTTTAATATTTGTAAATAATAAGCCCGAAGCCCAGTAGCCCCCGAGCCTTAATGCAGGCACGGGTGGCCGAATTAAGGATCAATATCCATAGCAAAATCACAAATTATGTGTAATGACTCTATGTATCAAAGTACTTTACGTCATTAATGCTCGGATCCGCATTGTACAAAACTTTGTTGACCGACCATCGGCTTCCACCTCCTCGGCCAGTAGCCGAGGAGTGTTTGTCCTACTTTATAAAGCCTTTATGAGGGCAAAGATTTACAACAAACAAGGCAATCTGGCCATACGGTTTTATAAACAAAGGTACGCAGAGAGATATGTTATATCACTGTTTAACATAATAAATGTCTTCCAAAGAAAATAATCCCACTATCGGTTCCTTTCTTTGGGTTGTCATGCTAAGCATGATCATGAAACCTCAGCTCTAATGTAAGAGCAAAATATTGAGGATTTAGTTTGGGAGGCCAGTTAATAGCCCCCGGTAGTGTTCGGCGACAGTCGGGGTCAAGCCGTAAACACTCCGGCCCATGTTATGAACGGCCCATCTTTTAACATAGTCATCGAATCGTTGACCAGTTTACGCTTATTGTGACAGTCAGTTTTCGGCTTTCTCCACTGAGGTGCTTAACCATGTGAGCTGGAAGCACAATCGCAGTGGTTCTCCCTTTGCACGCCTAGCCGAACAAAACGGAACGTAGGAAGCAAGTGCAGGAGCCGGGCAGCCCAACTATTGACCGAAGACACAATTTGAAACCGATGCATATATAGCAATATCTGAGAATGTTTTTTCTGAATCCCTAAAGGTGTCCGGCATTGCACTGCGAGACTAATGCTGGAAAAGCACAAATAGTTTAAAAGTGCCAAAAAGCTTAGAAAACCAAGAAACGTCAGTAAAAGCATGACGTCCGAACAAGATCAAGTGTTCGGTGCCAATCCGAAAATTGATCTTTAAAAAAGGAAGTGCTTCTGTCGTGCTTTAACATGATACATCCTATCTCAAGACTTCGAGCGGTTCAGCCTACGGCTTCAACCTCCTATCCCGAGGGCGGAGTACTTCTCATTAGGCCAGTTTAGCAAACTAAACTCTAGCGGTTTTGAGAGAGAAATTAGGCTCTCCGGCTAGTGACCGCACACTCGCGTCGAAAAAAGGAGTGATAAATAATAATAACAAAACTTTACAACGACTAAGAAGAAGAACACTTATTATAAAACGGCTCAAATAAACTTAAGAGCCCCCAAGTGACTTGGATAGAAGAATGATTGCATGTACCGAAGTACTTATATCATATCTATGTTCAACCGAACTTTAAACGCGTCTTAACCGACCGTCGGCTTCTCCCTCTTCGGTCAAGGACCGAAAAGTGTTATGTACTCCATCTGTCAAGAGTATCGACGGTGTTTCCAATAACCAGGCAATCAGGTCATAAGGCTGTAACAGACAATGCGCGCTCAGGGAACTTATGCTATATTACCGCGAAGTGTAAGAAGCATCTTTGAAGAAAATAGTACCCCCACCGATACCTTTCTTCGGTGCTCATTGTTATTATGAGACTTGTGCAATAGATTTTTTGTACACATGAGTTCCGTTGTGTGCCGACCATCATTGAAAACTATAAGAGCGCTAGCTTTCGGCTTCACCCAGTCTGAGGTCCGGCTCGGGCGACCCGATCGTGACAATCGCAGAGGTGCTCCCTTTACTCCCTAGCCGAACAATCGGGAACGTAGGGGTAAACACAGGAGCGAGGCAACCCAGCTTGCAAATCGCTTAAGTCAATATGGTGCATATTGTGGCGTAATACACGAACAAGGAACGAAGCCATACAAGTATAATCATATGCAACAGGGAAAGCTTCATAAAGGAAGCCCCCAAGTAAACGGGGTATTTGAATTTATGCGTCACAAACAAAGTTTGGACACGGAAATTTTTTACAAGCAACTTTTTTCCAAAAAAGTATAATGCTTGGTCGAACCGAACACAAGTTAGAAATTAAAGCTTTGAGCGTGAAAGCGACTTAGCTGGTTAATGTGTTCGGTATTGATGACGCGGTCCGAGCTTGATGCGGGGCAAGGTTCCATCCCCCAAGCTGGTCCCGAGGTGGCAGAGCGGAGGGCTCGACACGCCGAAGTGGTGATATAGCACGGTCGATGCAGACCGACAGAGTGACGCCGAAGTCCCCGGATCATTTTCCTGTGCACAAAAATAGTGCAAATGGGAGATAATAGTAATGATGATAATTAAAAAAATCATTGCATAATAAATAATTTATGCAAAGTGAGTAATAAAAGAAATATGGCCTGGCGCCGAAGTCAATGTCCATGCAGTGCCGGTCCCCGAGTTTCGAAGGCCCCAGGGCGAATTCAATGAATGGGCCCAACGGTGGCAATGAAGGAATTTTCTAATTTCATATATTGATAGATAAATTCTTGCAAAGCTATAGTAAAGAATGATATTTTTTTCCTGGTGTAACATAGGATGAAGTGTCTTAGTTCAAGTCTAAATCAAATTTCATAGAACTTACATACGTATATTGGAAAAAAGAACTGACACGCTAACTAACCTCCAAGTCTACAATAATCATGAGAACCAATTAACTTATTTGTTCGTTTCCTCTTTCTTCTTTTTATCAGAACCAAGTAAAATATTATTTGGGCAACATGTCTGCAAGAAAAAGAGCAAAGTCAGCTAAACGTTGCAGTAAAATTAGTGAAATCCCATGATCTTTAGCTATCAAAATCTAATCTTCAAGGACACCTTGAGTCGAGGGCCAAGTTGGCAAGACTAATGACCAAACTCTACTATTGTAAGAAGAAGAACATAAATTTATCAAAGTGTAAGATTGAGGGCTAAGAGAAATTCGTTAGAGATTTATCTCTGCTATTCCTTGCGAATGCCCTAGTATCCGGCAGCCGCTACCGTAGAGAATCAGTTGCTCGATCGACCAATATATGTGAGCATACGACAGCATACCATTTTTCTGAGGGGTTACAATTTATTTTTTTGAGAGGGCGCTGGCGTGCAAATAGGAGGAGGCAAAGAGCCGCTCGCCCTGTGCAGCCGTGCTCAATTCTAGCCAGTAGTCATGCGTTTAGGCATCTTAGCAGTTGGGCTTTTGTTAGATGATGGGCCTCCCCTGCGTATAGGTTTTTTCTTCCATAGGCTGCAGCACTAAGGTCGGGGCCCCTAGTTTGGCTGGGCCCCGGGCCGTCGCCCCTGCTGCCCTGGCCCAGGGCCGGCCCTGTGTCCATGCAGGGCGTCGGCGTGATGCGGTAAAGGCGTGGCAAAGCCTGAATTCGTAGGTCGGTCCGAGCTCCGGATGCGGCGTTCGCCGGACTATGTACGGAAACTGATCGAAGCACCATGCGATTGTCGTTAATGCGGCCACCATTTGATAGACCTGTGTACATATGATGGACAAACCAGAGTAATAATTTCTTGGGAAAAATGAACCCAAACAAGCAAAAAATACTGGGATTAATAGCACCTGGTTTATTTGTTGTAGCAATCCGAAGGAAGGTGATCCCCAAAATTGGGACTCGCTCGGCACACCCATTGCCTGATGGGCGATAAAATGACGGCATGGCAATGCTGGTAAAGGTTGGCTCGCCGAGGCAAAGCCCTCGGCCCAGCTAACGTGACGGAGCTGGTTGGCTAGTGACGCCGAAGTGTCCGGAGTAGGTTGATGAAGAGATGACGAAGCCCCCGGTCCAGCCGAGATGTCGAAGCCTGGATGTCAGCCTATGAGTCGAAGTAGATCGGCGTGATGGACACCAGCTTGAAGAAGCGATAGTGCGGCCCTGTCGATGCAGGCCGTGACATGGTCGATGCCGGCTTGATGAAGCGACTATGCGGCGATGCCGGTATGCCCGCTACGTGTAATCCGTGGGGCGGCGATGTTGGTGATGATTTATCCTTCGCGATGTCGGACTCTTGTTCGGCTTGCCGAGATGATGATCCAAAGAAGTTGAGCTCGGCTCAACAAAGTGACGCCGCGTCTAGCGCAGGTCGGCAGCCGTGGAGTAATATTGCCGGACTGGTTTGACACCAGCATGATGTTGAAGATCATGTTCAAAAGATCTTAAAGTTAGTGAGATGTGTTCGGGAACAAAACACAATACCCCATACAAAACTTCCTTCAAAAGGGATGTCTGAAACCCCGTTCATAAAAAAGATGAACTCGGGTCGGATTCGTTTTCACGCAGAAATCAGATCCGAAAAGTGATGCACTAATCGGAAGATTCCCGGAGTTTGGACGGTTGGATAGAGCTGAAATTTTGAGAGGTGGTAGATATAGGAATTCCGCAGCTGATCAACGGTTGGATCGTCCAAAGGATGTCCGAGCTAGAAGCTGGACACCACGCCCTAAACTCATCCAAATTCCCGTCCAGATTTGACAAGGCTCCGGTATATCGTGGATTGCCAGAGATTCCTCCATCGGAACTCGACGAAATTTTCCAGGGTTGTTATAGACTCAATTCCGCACAATTCCACCAAAGCGATCGTCAAAGAGATACTCGAGGAGGTGGTGGCGGCAGATACGAGTTTACTGTCCAAAAAAACAGCACGGTCGCTTGAGGGCAATGTTGACGTTGAGCCCCCCGAGCTCCATAGATGATTCCTCCGTGATCTTGCTAGAGATCGGAGTTGATGTTTGATAAAGGCCCTCGTCCGAACATGGTGATCCGAACACGGGGCGCAATTCTTGATCGAACCAAGGTGACCAGTCCAGCTGGTGATGAAGATGCCGAAGTCGCAGTTGATCTGCAGGCAAGCCATCGATCCTTTTGTCGATCACACAGCGGAACTCTCAATGAAAGCACCAATGTCGGTGTCAAAACCGGCGGATCTCGGGTAGGGGGTCCCGAACTGTGCGTCTAGGCTGGATGGTAACAGGAGGCAGGGGACACGATGTTTTACCCAGGTTCGGGCCCTCTTGATGGAGGTAAAACTATACGTCCTGCTTGATTAATATTGATGATATGGGTAGTACAAGAGTATATCTACCACGAGATCAGAGAGGCTAAACCCTAGAAGCTAGCCTATGGTATGATTGTCTATTGTGTATGTTGTATCTCCTATCGACTAGCCTGGCCCTGGTTTATATAATGCACCAGAGGCCTAGGATAACAAGAGTCCTAGCCGAATACGCCGGTGGGGTGGAGTCCTTGTCTTGATCGCCAAGTCTTGTGGAATCTTCCTTGTATGCGGTAGCTATCCGAACTGGCCCATGAGTATGCGGCCATGGGGGTCCTCAGCCCAATCCAACTGATCGGGAGACGATGTGATGCGTACCCCCTAGTCCAAGACACCGTCATATACCCAATGGTTTCCTTAGGGTATCCTATGAAGACGCATTTTTTCTGACTTGGGTTTGAACTTTTCAGGTTGAAGTTTCTTGACATAAGCATCGCATCCCCAAACTTTTAGAAACGACAGCTGAGGTTTCTTCCCAAACCATAATTCATACGGTGTCATCTCAACGGATTTAGACGGTGCCCTATTTAAAGTGAATGTAGCTGTCTCTAGAGCGTATCCCCAAAATGATAGCGGTAAATCAGTGAGTGACATCATAAATCACACCATATCCAATAGAGTGCGATTACGACGTTCGGACACCGTTATGCCGAGGTGTTCCAGGCGGCGTGAGTTGTGAAATGATTCCACATTTCCTTAAGTGCGTACCAAATTCGTGACTTAAATATTCTCCCCCACGATCTGATCGTAAGAATTTTATCTTTCAGTCACGTTGATTCTCTACCTCATTCTGAAATTCCTTGAACTTTTCAAAGGTCTCAGACTTGTGTTTCATCAAATAGACATACCCATATCTACTTAAGTCATCAGTGAGAGTGAGAACATAACGATAGCCACCGCGAGCCTCAACGCTCATTAGACCGCACACATCAGTATGTATAATTTCCAATAAGTTGGTTGCTCGCTCCATTGTTCCGGAGAATGGAGTCTTGGTCATTTTACCCATGAGTCATGGTTCGCACGTGTCAAATGATTCGAAATCAAGAGACTCCAAAAGTCCATCTGTATGGAGCTTCTTCATGCGTTTGACACCGATGTGACCAAGGCGGCAGTGCCACAGATATGTGGGACTAACATTATCAATCTTACATCTTTTGGTATTCACACTATGAATATGTGTAACATCACGTTCGAGATTCATTAAGAACAAACCATTTACCAGCGGGGCATGACCATCATGTTCGAGGGAGTAATCATCAGCACGTGACTGCCAAACGTTCATAACGTCTTGGTTCTCTGGGATGGGTGCTTCACCTAGCGGTGCTTCTAGGACATATGCTTTCCTGGCAGCTATGAGGATGATCCTCAGGTTCCGGACCCAGTCCGTATAGTTGCTGCCATCATCTTTCAGCTTGGTTTTCTCTAGGAACGCGTTGAAGTTGAGGTTGACATGAGCATTGGCCATTTGATCTACAAGACATTTTGCAAAGGTTTTTAGACTAAGTTCATGACAATTAAGTTCATCTAATCAAATTATTTAATGAACTCCCACTCAGACAGACATCCCTCTAGTCATCTAAGTGATACATGATCCGAGCCAAGTAGGCCGTGTCCGATCATCACGTGAGACGGACTAGTCATCATCGGTGAACATCTTTATGTTGATCGTATCTTCTATACGACTCATGTTCAACCTTTCGGTCTTCCGTGTTCCGAGGCCATTTTTGTACATGCTAGGCTCGTCAAGTCAACCTAAGTGTATTGCGTGTGTAAATCTGGCTTACACCCATTGTATTCGAACGTTAGAATCTATCACACCCGATCATCACGTGGTGCTTTGAAACAACGAACCTTCGCAACGGTGCACAGTTAGGGGAACACTTTTTTTGAAATTATTGTGAGGGATCATCTTATTTAAGCTACCGTCATTCTAAGCAAATAAGATGTAAAACATGATAAACATCACATGCAATCAAATAGTGACATGATATGGCCAATATCATTTTGCTCGTTTTGATCTCCATCTTCGGGGCGCCATGATCATCGTCGTCACCGGCATGACACCATGATCTCCATCATCGTGTCTTCATGAAGTTGTCTCGTCAACTATTACTTCTACTACTATGACTAAAGGTTAGCGATAAAGTAAAGTAATTACATGACGTTTATGTTGACACGCAGGTCATAAATAAATTAATACAACTCCTATGGCTCCTGCCGGTTGTCATACTCATCGACATGCAAGTCGTGATTCCTATTACAAGAACATGATCAATATCATACATCACATATATCATTCATCACATCCTTTTGGCCATATCACATCACATGGCACATGCTGCAAAAACAAGTTAGACGTCCTCTAATTGTTGTTACAAGTTTTTACGTGGCTGCTATAGGTTTTTAGCAAAAACGTTTTTTACCTACGCCAAAACCACAATGTGATATGCCAATTTCTATTTACCCTTCATAAGGACCCTTTTCATCGAATCCGATCCGACTAAAGTGGGAGAGACAGACACCCGCTAGCCACCTTCATGCAACTAGTGCATGTTAGTCGGGGAACCAGTCTCACGTAAGCGTACGTGTAACATCCAAAATTTTCAATTTGGAATGTTATACATTAGATCATAAATGCATATCATATTTTATTTTGCTTTTGGTTTGATCCTAGAAATTTCTACGCAACTCAAGGACCCACGGAGAGAGTTGGGGAATTCATTATTTTCATATTTGAGTTTTCTCAAATTTTGAGAATAGGATCATTTGATTATATTATTTTATCATTAATTATTTCTATTACAAAAATATGAGAGAGGGAATAAAATGACTTTCCCAAAATAAAGAAATATTGAGGATTTAATAATAAAATCAAATAAGATTTATTTTCGGAGTTTTTTCGTTATTTTATTTGAATTTAGGAAAAAATTTCGTTTTTCTAAATTGCATTTAGCCCCAAATAAATGTTCACCTTGTGCGGCTTGATTTTAGAAGCCCGAGAAACTTTATTTCGGTATTTTTGGAGTCCAATTAGTATTTCTTTTTATTTTTCTTCCGCGTGTAATTATATATAAAAAAACGAACTGATCTAACGGGCCGTGTCCGACCCGGACTCCTGGCTCGCTAGGCTTTATAAGCCCGGGGGGGGGGGCAGCCGAAGCCAAACCCTAGCCCCAGCCCCGAGCCGCCCCCAGCCCAGCGCCGCCGCTGCAGCCCGCACGCGCCGCCGTCCGCCGCCGCCGCACGCCGCCCGAGGTCGCCTCGAAATCCGCGCCGTTTATTATTATTTTTTCGAAAAAACCGTTCGGTTTTTCCGTCGGGTTTTCGTCGGTTTTTTTTGTTTCGATTTTTTTAAACAGATCGGTTTTTCCGATTTATTTAATTAGCGAGCGTTCGTCCGTTCGTTCGTTCTAACGAACGATCGTCGTTTTTCTTTTTCTCGGATTTAACCCGCGATTTTTCTGATCGCGATTCCTGATCCGATTTTCGTTTTAGTATAACTTTTCGCTCGTTTATCGGAATCAGGCGATTCAAGCGCCTGGAGTTTCGTCTCGAAACCCTCTATCCGTTTAACCAACTTAAACAAGTTTTTGCCACTGTAAAAATTGCCTTAGATCCAGATTTGTAGAACAAAGTTGTTTTCTTTCGCCGTTTGACTTTCGTTGCTTTGTTCGATTTGATTCTTTCGGCAAACCGGAGTTCTTAAGTTGAACCTTCTGATTAGATCTCTTATTTGACTTTTACCTGTGCATTAGATGAGTACTTATTGTATGCTTGTTTATTTGTTTGCGATAGAGTACCCGGAGTGCGCCGCCTGTTACTTCGAATCTCTAGGTTTCACGGATCATCAGCAAGGCAAGTAACACTTTGATCATACCTTTTCCACTATCCAGTTTTATTGCATTAGATCAATCCTCAAACATTGCATGATTAGGATCTAATTAAATTGTGGGATGGGAAGTAGTTGAGGTAGTACCTATCACCTGTTATATATCAAACCTTTGGCAGTTACTTCTACGTTTGCTTATTGTGCCATGCTATGCTAGTAGACGTGGATTGGGTGAGTGATATCCATGACAGATGTGAGTATTGTTAATTAATGGTTTATCTAAGGTGGCAACTTAAACACACATCTGGGTGGATTGAGGCACCTGGGTAATCCAGGATTTGCCTGTTTTCTTTTGGACCGCCACCCAGGCTCAAAGGGATCATGAGACTATTCATACTAGAAACTTCCGTGTGCAGCCACAAGCTATTATGGGCTCTAGCATAGTTAACTAAGTCGTGCGAACTCTTACAGTGGTAGACTAGCAGATGTAGGGGATGTAGGTGGTACGGTCTACCCGATCGTAAGGTGCGAGCGCTTCTGAAAGACTATGTCTCGGTCATCCGTCTTCTCAAACACCATGTAGTGCAAGAAACCAAACGGAGGCGGAGAAACCAAACGGAGGCGATCGAGTCTTGTGGGGAAAAGTGCGCAAACCTCTGCAGAGTGTAATAAACTAATCATGGTTAGCCGTGTCCCCGGTTATGGACAACTTGTGTATCTAGTACCTGGATTATCATGTGAATCTCACATGTTACTCTAAAATTAATTGTTGGGTTTGTTTAATGATGATGCTTAATTGGGATTGAGAATGCTGTCAACCATTCTCAATGTTTAACAACTACCATGATAGTTAAATAAATTATTCCTTTGCAGTAGGGAAAAATTGGCTTTACGCAAAACTGTAACCATAGAGCTTCCACCAGCCAAATATGCATATAGTATAGCTGTTTCATTCCATTACTCTCTATGTGTTACAATTACTCTCTATGTGTTACATTGCCAGCATATTCCATGTGCTGACCCGTTTCGGGCTGCAAAGTTAATGTTGCAGACTTTTCAGACGACGATTAAGGAGTTTTAGGTTGTGGTCCTATACTCAGTGATGCCGTTGGAGTTGATGGACTCACTTATCTTCCAAGCTTTCCGCTGTTATCATTATTAGATGGCCTTAAGCCATATTTATTGTAATAAATTCTCTATGGAGACACTCGATGTAATAAGTGTGTGATTTCTACTCTGTTATAAATCCTCCGAGTACTGTGTGGTGTCAGCATTACTGATCCAGGGATGACACCGGAGCACAGAGATCAGACTGTTTGAGGTCTTGTCGCTACAGAGATGGTATCAGAGCACACGCTGACTGTAGGACACGACCACTAAGCTAAAGACCTAGATCACTATTCACTCTCTTCTCTTCTGACTCCTCATCTTTTCTACTCTTTTAGGATGGCGGATGCAAGGAACAAGTTCACACAACCGGATAAAGATACACCCTTTGGATGTCACTTGAAGGAAGTCACTAGATACCTGAACATAGGAGTACCAAGCTTCACCGGAACCTACAACACCACATTACCTGAAGAAGAGCGCTGGATGATTCAAGTTCAAGTTCCAGGAAGGACGTTCATGCCAGTCACTGAGCCCATAGAGTTTTCTTTTGATGCACCAAATTGGAATCTAGGGAAGAGCATGGCAGCTCACATCGCCATGGGACGCATTGGAGAAGTCTACCGCAATGATCTCAAGGATACTATCTACCAGATTTGTGGACGCTGAGATGAGCACTGGGAGATGATCAGCACCAGGAAGGATAGATCAATTGCAGCTTTTATCCAGGAGTTAAACCAGCACATTCGACGATAGGAGAACCAGATGTGCGCCGACATGATAGACTTGAAGAAGGCAAGGACAAGGATCAAGGAACTGGAGGAAGAACTCAAGGCTACACGTGAAGATTATGAAGAAGAAATTGAAGTATTGGTGGGCAAGAATGCCGACCTAACAATGAAGATCGGGATATTTATGGGAGGCCCTACACCAGTAGATGAAGACGAAGAACCCAAGGAGATTAGCCCAGAAGACTACATCATCATCAACGACACAGACTCGGAACTATATGATAGCGACGATGACTATGTTGATGAAGCTGGAGTAGATATCATGGAGTCTGCAACCGAAGAATATTTTCTAGTAGACCACCTCATCAGTAGTAGTAGTCCACCATGTAAATATAGTAGTCCGAGCACTTTTGCGATAGTTAGATCGATTGTATGCCCTTGTTTGGTTGAATGAAGTGAATTGTTTGATTTTGTCTCATATGCATATGGGTAGTGTTTTCTCTTTAGACCCCCTCTATTCTTACATCTCATCTTTTCTAAAACCCTCAGATGCCTCCGAGACGTGACCCCGGATTTACCTTTCCACCGGAGCTCACCCAGTTGATCCAGCAGCAGAACACATTGATGCAGTTGCTAGTCCAGAATCAGAATCAGGGGAACAACAACAACAACCCACCACCACCACCACCTGTTGATCATTTAGCCCGTTTTCTTAGGCTGAACCCGCCGGTGTTTTCCAGTAGCACTGAGCCAATAGTAGTAGATGATTGGCTCCGCAAGACAGCTAGAGAGTTGACCACAGCAGGATGCACAGATGCAAAGAAGGTGAAGTTTGCCGCACATGAGCTTGAAGTACCCGCAGCATCATGGTGGGAGAATTTCACAGCCACTTTCCCTGTTGACACTCTCACATGGGACCAGTTTTAGCAGGCTTTTCACACTACCCATGTTTCAGCAGGAGCTATGGCCATGAAGAAGTGTGAGTTTCGCAACTTGCGCCAAGGAGGCTGGACAGTTGGCCAGTATGTGGAGGACTTTAGTAAGTTAGCACGTTATGCCCCAGATGACGTTGCTACGGATGCAGCTAAGCAGGAGAAGTTTCTGGAAGGACTGAACGATGAGTTGAGCATGCAGTTGATGGTAGCAACCTTCAACAACTACCAGGAGTTGGTAGATCGTGCTCTTATGATTGAAGGGAAGCAGCAGCAAATTGAAAGTCGCAAGAGGAAGTATGCACAAGGAAAGTACACTTCAGGAGCTTAGCAGAAGCCACGTTTTACCCCTAGACCGGGAGGACATTTTTAGCATACCCATGGAGGAGGTAGCTCGCACAATCACAATGGCCCCAGGAATGGTAATGGGAATGGAGGAAGCAACGGCCAGAACCGCACCAACCCATCAACCCCATCCAAGAAAGACCTGAGCCAAGTCACTTGCTTTAAGTGTTCGAAGACCGGACATTATGCCAATGAATGTCCTAAATTACAAAATGGAAATAGCAATGGAAGCTCTGGGAAGAAGCCAAACCCTTTCAACAGGGGACAGGTGAACCACGTTAGCGTGGAGGAGGTTGAAGCTCAGCCTGATGCAGTAATAGGTAAGTTTTTGGTTAAGTCATTTACTGCACTCGTTCTTTTTGATACTGGTGCATCGCATTCATACATCTCAAGGGGATTTGTGGATAAGTATAACCTGTCAACCCAAGCCCTTAGGTCACCCATGTTAGTAACCTCGCCTGGAGCAGAATATATGGCTAGTCGATGGTGTGATAGGTTACCATTAAGGATTGGTAACTATGTTTTTCCCTCAGACCTAATAGTGTTGGAATCCCAAGGATTGGATGTGATATTAGGCATGGATTGGTTATCAAAGTATGAAGGGAATATTGAATGTGCTAGTAAGTCAATTTTGCTTACCACACCAGAAGGGAGAAGGATCAAGTATGTATCCCAACATGTGCCCAAGAGGACTCAAGTAAATTGCTTAACATGAGTTGTGCAGGAGGAAGTACCAGTAGTGAAGGATTTCCCTGATGTATTTCCAGAGGAGTTGCCAGGCATGCCACCAGATAGAGACATTGAGTTTTTGATTGAGCTATTGCCAGGCACAGGGCCAATATAGAAGAGACCATACAGGATGCCTGCAAAGGATTTGGTGGAAATTAAGAAGCAAATTAAGGAGTTATTGGATAAAGGTTATATTCGCCCAAGTTCTTCGCCTTGGGGATCGCCAGTACTTCTAGTGGAAAAGAAGGATGGATCGTTAAGGATGGTTGTCGATTATCGAGGATTGAATGAAGTAAAAATCAAGAACAAGTACCCACTACCGATGATCAATGATCTATTTGATCGATTGCAAGGAGATAAGGTATTTTCCAAGATCGATCTGCAATCAGGATACCACCAGTTGAAGATTCGGGAACAGGATATACCCAAGACGGCTTTTACTACCAGGTATGGGCTGTACGAATATACCGTTATGTCATTTGGTCTGACTAACGCACCCGCATATTTTATGAACATGATGAACAAAGTATTTATGGAGTTTTTGGATAAGTTCGTCGTAGTGTTCATTGATGATATCCTGGTTTACTCAAAGAATGAAGAGGAACATAAGGAACATTTGCGTTTGGTTCTTGGAAAGCCCAGAGAACATAAATTATATGCCAAGTTTAGCAAATGTGAGTTTTGGTTGAAGGAAGTAGGATTCCTTGGACACGTTATATCTGGAGAAGGTATAGCAGTTGATCCCACTAAAGTTGATACCGTGACCAAGTGGGAAGCACCAACCACCGTGGGAGAGATCCGGAGTTTTCTTGGACTCGCAGGATACTACCGGAGCTTTATTGAGAATTTCTCAAAGATTGCGAAGCCTATGACTGAGTTGTTGAAGAAAGATACCAAGTTCATATGGACGGAGGAATGTGAGACTAGTTTCCAGGAGTTGAAGAAACATTTGGTTACTTCACCAGTGTTGATTTTGCCAGACCAGACCAAGGATTATGAGGTGTATTGCGACGCTTCACGTTGAGGACTTGGAGCAGTGCTTATGCAGGAAGGGAGAGTTGTTTCATATGCCTCACGACAGCTTAAGCCTCATGAGTTGAATTATGCTACGCATGATTTGGAATTAGCAGCCGTGGTGCATGCACTGAAAACTTGGAGACATTTTCTGATTGGAAACCATTGTGAGGTGTATACGGATCACAAGAGTTTGAAGTATATTTTTTCACAGAAGGAGTTAAACCTCAGACAAAGGAGATGGTTGGAGCTCATCAAGGATTATGATATGAAATTGCATTATCATCCCGGAAAGGCCAATGTAGTAGCTGACGCATTAAGCCGTAAGAGCCATGTCAATACGTTAATGACGGGAGAAATACCAAGGGAGTTAGCCGAAAATCTTCAAGAGTTATGTTTGGAAATAGTTCCGAGGGGCTATGTAGCAGCATTGGAGATTCAGTCAACCTTGTTGGATAGAATCAGAGAAGCTCAGAGGACTGACAAGGAGATTGCCTCTATAAAGGAGAAACTTAGCAAAGGAAAGGCTAAGGGATTTCGTGAGGATGAGCACGATACCCTATGGTTTGAAGACCGTGTTTACGTGCCCAATGACCCGGAGATCAGGAATTTGATACTGCAAGAGGCACACGATTCACCATATTCGATTCACCCAGGAAATACCAAGATGTATTTGGATTTGAAGGATATTTTCTATTGGACCGGAATGAAGAAGGATGTTGCGGAGTACGTAGCAGTTTGTGATGTATGTTAGAGAGTAAAGGCAGAGCATCAGAAGCCGACAGGATTGCTACAACCATTGCCGATACCCGAATGGAAGTGGGATAAGTTATGCATGGATTTTATAACGGGATTACCCAGGACTCGTTCAGGCTATGACTCGATTTGGGTTGTAGTCGATCGATTGACGAAGGTAGCTCATTTCATCCCAGTAAAGACCACTTACACCAGTGCTAAGTTAGCAAAGATATACATGACCAGGATCGTATGTCTGCCTGGAGTTCCGAGGAGTATCGTATCAGATAGAGGAACCCAGTTTACCTCAAAGTTCTGGAAGCAGTTACACGAAACTTTGGGAACCAGGCTAGAATTCAGTACAACTTTTCATCCACAGACAGATGGACAGACCGAGAGAGTCAATCAGATTTTGGAGGACATGCTGAGAGCTTGTGCGCTAGATTATGGATCTAGTTGGGACGACAATTTGCCATATGCAGAGTTCTCATACAACAACAGTTACCAAACTAGTGTAAAGATGGCCCCTTTCGAAGCCTTGTACGGAAGGAGGTGCAGGACACCGTTGTCATGGGACGAAGTTGGAGACCGCCAGTTGTTTGGACCTGACTTGATTAAAGAGTCTGAACAGAAGGTGAAGTTGATTCGCGATAGGCTCAAGATAGCCCAGTCCATACACAAGAGTTATGCAGACTCTAAATGCAAGGAGACAGCTTACGAAGTTGGAGATAGAGCTTATCTTCGAGTATCACCACTTCGAGGAACAAAGCGTTTTGGAGTCAAGGGAAAGTTAGCACCACGATTTGTAGGACCATATCGAGTTTTGGAGCGTATGGGAGAAGTGGCCTACAAGTTGGAATTGCCCGAAGAATTGTCAAGAGTTCATGATGTGTTCCACGTTTCTCAGTTGAAGAAGTGCCACGCGGAGATGGCTGACATACCTTTAAGAGACACAGTGCCATTGGAAGCAATCCAGTTGGATAACAATTTGACCTATGAGGAGAAACCAGTTAAGATTCTCGAGTTTGCCAGTCGAGTCACCCGCAGCAAGGTTATCAAGTTTTGTAAGGTTCAGTGGAGCCACCACACGGAGGATGAAGCCACCTGGGAGCGAGAGGAAGATTTGCTCAAGGACCACCCTCACCTATTTTCTAGCCAACCCGAATCTCGAGGGCGAGATTCAACTTAAGGGGGGTAGGTTTGTAACATCCCAAACTTTCAATTTGGAATGTTATACATTAGATCATAAATGCATATCATATTTTATTTTGCTTTTGGTTTGATCCTAGAAATTTCTACGCAAGTCAAGGACCCACGGAGAGAGTTGGGGAATTCATTATTTTCATATTTGAGTTTTCTCAAATTTTGAGAATAGGATCATTTGATTATATTATTTTATCATCAATTATTTCTATTACAAAAATATGAGAGAGGGAATAAAATGATTTTCCCAAAATAAAGAAATATTGAGGATTTAATAATAAAATCAAATAAGATTTATTTTTGGAGTTTTTTCGTTATTTTATTTGAATTTAGGAAAAATGTGCGTTTTTCAAAATTGCATTTAGGCCCCAAATAAATGTTCACCTTGTGCAACTTGATTTTAGAAGCCCTGGAAAATTTATTTCGGGATTTTTGAGTCCGTTTAGTATTTATTTTTATTTTTCTTCCACGCGTAATTATATATATATATATATATATATATATAAACGAACCGACCTAACAGGCCGTGTCCGACCCGGACTCCTGGCCCGCTAGGCTTTATAAGCCGGGGGGGAGGCCCAGCCGAAGCCAAACCCTAGCCCCAGCCCCGAGCCGCCCCTAGCCCAGCGCCGCCGCCGCCGCCAGCCGCCGCCTCGCCGAACGCCGCCGCACGCCGCCCGAGGCCGCCTCGAAATCCATGCTGTTTTTTTTCCGAAAAAACCATTCGGTTTTTCCGTCGTTTTTTTGTTTTGGTTTTTTTAAATAGATCGATTTTTCCGATTTATTTAATTAGCGAGCGTTCGTCCGTTCGTTCGTTCTAATGAACGATCGTCGTTTTTCTTTTTCTCGGATTTAACCCACGATTTTTCTGATCGCGATTCCTGATCCGATTTTCGTTTTAGTATAACTTTTCGCTCGTTTATCGGAATCAGGCGATTCAAGCGCCTGGAGTTTCGTCTCGAAACCCTCTATCCGTTTAACCAACTTAAACAAGTTTTTGCCACTGTAAAAATTGCCTTAGATCCAGATTTGTAGAACAAAGTTGTTTTCTTTCGCCGTTTGACTTTCGTTGCTTTGTTCGATTTGATTCTTTCGGCAAACCGGAGTTCTTAAGTTGAACCTTCTGATTAGATCTCTTATTTGACTTTTACCTGTGCATTAGATGAGTACTTATTGTATGCTTGTTTATTTGTTTGCGATAGAGTACCCGGAGTGCGCCGCCTGTTACTTCGAATCTCTAGGTTTCACGGATCATCAGCAAGGCAAGTAACACTTTGATCATACCTTTTCCACTATCCAGTTTTATTGCATTAGATCAATCCTCAAACATTGCATGATTAGGATCTAATTAAATTGTGGGATGGGAAGTAGTTGAGGTAGTACCTATCACCTGTTATATATCAAACCTTTGGCAGTTACTTCTACGTTTGCTTATTGTGCCATGCTATGCTAGTAGACGTGGATTTGGGTGAGTGATATCCATGACAGATGTGAGTTTGTTAATTAATGGTTTATCTAAGGTGGCAACTTAAACACACATCTGGGTGGATTGAGGCACCTGGGTAATCCAGGATTTGCCTGTTTTCTTTTGGACCGCCACCCAGGCTCAAAGGGATCATGAGACTATTCATACTAGAAACTTCCGTGTGCAGCCACAAGCTATTATGGGCTCTAGCATAGTTAACTAAGTCGTGCGAACTCTTACAGTGGTAGACTAGCAGATGTAGGGGATGTAGGTGGTACGGTCTACCCGATCATAAGGTGCGAGCGCTTCTGAAAGACTATGTCTCGGTCATCCGTCTTCTCAAACACCATGTAGTGCGAGAAACCAAACGGAGGCGATCGAGTCTTGTGGGGAAAAGTGCGCAAACCTCTGCAGAGTGTATTAAACTAAGGGTTCCCTTAAACTAATCATGGTTAGCCGTGTCCCCGGTTATGGACATCTTGAGTATCTAGTACTTGGATTATCATGTGAATCTCAACATGTTACCCTAAATTAATTTTGTTGGGCTTTGTTAATGATGATGCTTAATTGGGATTGAGAATGCTGTCAACCATTCTCAATGTTTACAACTACCATGATAGTTAAATAAATTTATCCTTTGCAGTAGGGAAAAATTGGCTTTACGGAAAACTGTAACCATAGAGCTTTCCACCAGCCAAATATGCATATAGTATAGCTGTTCCATTCCATTACTCTCTATGTGTTACATTGCTGCCAGCATATTCCATGTGCTGACCCGTTTCGGGCTGCAACGTTAATGTTGCAAACTTTTCAGACGACGATTAAGGAGTTTTAGGTCGTGGTCCTATACTCAGTGAAGCCGTTGGAGTTGATGGACTCACTTATCTTCCAAGCTTTCCATTGTTATCATTATTAGATGGCCTTAAGCCATATTTATTGTAATAAATTCTCTATGGAGACACTCGATGTAATAAGTGTGTGATTGCTACTCTGTTATAAATCCTCCGAGTACTGTGTGGTGTCAGCATTACTGATCCAGGGATGACACCGGAGCACAGAGATCAGACTGTTTGAGGTCTGGTCGCTACAGTACGTGTAAGGTCGGTCCAGGCCACTTCATCCCACGATGCCGCCGAATTAAGATAAGACTAGTAACGGCAAGTTGTAGGATCAAAAGTATGTCTAGAGGGGGGGGTGATTAGACTACTTGACCAAATAAAAATCTAGCCTTTTCCCAATTTTAGTTCTTGGCAGATTTTAGCTATCTTAGCACAAGTCAAGCAATCTCCACACAATTCAAGCAAGCATGCAAAAGAGTATATGAGCAGCGGAAAGTAAAGCATGCAACTTGCAAGAATGTAAAGGGAAGGGTTTGGAGGATTCAAACGCAATTGGAGGCACGGATGTTTTTGTCGTGGTTCCGATAGGTGGTGCTATCGTACATCCATGTTGATGAGACTTCAACCCACGGAGGGTAAAGGTTGCGCGAGTCCACGGAGGGCTCCACCCATGAAGGGTCCATGAAGAAGCAACCTTGTCTATTCCATCATGGTCGTCGCCCACGAAGGACTTGCCTCACTAGCGGTTGATCTTCACGAAGTAGGCGATCTCCTTGCCCTTACAAACTCCTTGGTTCAACTCCACAATC
This sequence comes from Triticum urartu, assembly GCF_003073215.2. Taxonomy (NCBI): domain Eukaryota; kingdom Viridiplantae; phylum Streptophyta; class Magnoliopsida; order Poales; family Poaceae; genus Triticum; species Triticum urartu. Next base: position 314,828,782 of record NC_053025.1, read on the forward strand.
TTGTTGGAGGCTCCCAAGTAACACCTAGCCAATCTAGGAGACACCACTCTCCAAGAAGTAACAAATGGTGTGTTGATGATGAACTCCTTGCTCTTGTGCTTCAAATGATAGTCTCCCCAACACTCAACTCTCTCTCACAGGATTTGGATTTTGTGGAAAGAAGATTTGAGTGGAAAGCAACTTGGGGAAGGCTAGAGATCAAGATTCATATGGTTGGAATGGAATATCTTGACCTCAACACAAGTGTAGGTGGTTCTCTGTCAAAAAATGTGTATTGGAAGTGTAGGTATGTTCTGATGGCTCTCTCCATGAAACAAGAGTGGGTGGAGGGGTATATATAGCCTCCACACAAAATCTAACCATTACACACAATTTGCCAAACTCGGTGGGACCGAATGATTGAACTCGGTCGGACCGATTCAGCAAACCTAGTGACCGTTAGGATTTTCGATGGGACTGAGATGCAACTCGGTAGGACCAATATGGTTAGGGTTAGGGCATAACGTAATCTTGGTGTGACCGATTACACAAACTCGGTGGGACCGATTTTGGTAATAAGCTAACCAGAGAGTTGGTCAGGTAAACTCGGTGGGACCGATTCGCTCATCTCGGTGGGACCAAAATGTTACAAAAGGGAAACAGAGAGTTTACATTGCAATCTCGGTGGGACCGATCGCTCATCTCGGTAAGGCCAAAACGTTACGAAGGGAAACAGAGAGATTACAATCCCATCTCGGTGAGACCGAGATCCCTATTGGTGAAACCGATTTGCTAGGGTTTGTGGCAATGGCTATGACATCTGAAATTTGGTGGCGCCGGATAGATAGAGTCGGTGGGGCCGAGTTTGACTTTTGGTTTAGGTCATATGTGGATGTGGGAAGGTAGTTGAGTGTTTTGGAGCATATCACTAAGCACTTTGAGCAAGCAAGCCATTAAGCAACACCTCATCCCCTCTTGATAGTATTGGCTTTTCCTATAGACTCAATGTGATCTTGGATCACTAAAATAGAAAATGTAGAGTCTTGATCTTGAAGCTTGAGCCAATCCTTTGTCCTTAGCATCTTGAAGTGGTTCCACATCCTCTAGTCCATGCCACTCCATTGTTGAACTTATCTGAAACATACTAGGTAAAAGTGTTAGTCAAACAAGAGATATGTTGACATTAATTACCAAAACCACCCAGGGAGCACTTGTGCTTTCAATCTCCCCTTTTTGGTAATTGATGACAACATACATCAAAGCTTTAGATAAAGATTTAGAGAATAGCAAGTAAAGCTTTGGAAAGACATGTAACATGCATAGGCTCCCCCTACATGTATGCAATCATGTGAATATTGAATATAGGAGCATGTGAGTGCGTAAACATGACAGAGTAAGCAATGTGTTACATGTATCTTGGCTATATGCATCAGAGCAAATGATGTGAATGTGATAAATGCACCTTCATGCTCATGAGTCCTTCTTGCAAACAATATGTACATCAGCAAGAACTTCTCATTCACATGACTGTGATGCATATACTTACCTTGTGGTCTTGAGTTGGCTTGGGATGGGATGAACATGCGCAAACAAGGTTAAATAACACAGATACACCTACTGACCAGAGCAAGCAAGAGAAACCAAGACTGGGATGACACGTAGAGTGAGTACTAAGTACCACATTGGATATAGACATGTCCCCAAAGGTAAAGATATGCAATAAAATCAGATATTTCCTTCCCTTAGATGTCTTGATCCCCCTGAATCTTCATGGGATATTGGGAGAAGATAGGGAACAAAAAATCAGAGCAACAAAAAAGAAACAACAGAGCTTGAGCTAAAGGAAGCAACCAAACATGTCTTTCCCCTCTTAAAGACATGTGACATCTCTCCTCTTGAACATCAAGCATCTGGGGTCTTTGATGATATTACTTTCTCCTAGTTGAGAAACTCTCTCCCCCTGAGTATTCTCTCTTCCCCCCCCCTATAGGAAGGATTTAGCTTTGATGTGATCTCTCTCTCTCCCCCTTTGACATCAATTTCCAAGAAGAGCTCTTCTGGACATGTGATACAAATGGGTTGGTCCTCGAGTCACAGAGCAAAGCAGCATGTCTAATATGATGCTGGTAGAGGACAAGAATCATTGAGTGGAGCTGGAGCAAACAGAAATCAGGAATAAGTGGCAAGTTGGTTTTCCTGTGATGGAATCGGTGACTCCGAGTTGTGTGCTTCGGTTGCACCGAAAGATTTCGGTTGGGCCGAAGAGAACAAACCGGTGTGACCGAGTTCATCAGAGTGAAATCACTTGTCACCTCAGATCACTAGACAAGTAAGATCTCACAAGGATATGCAAGGAATTTACTGAAAGATTTGCAATGAATTGGATGCAGAAAATGCAGAACAAAAAGAAAAGAAAAGAAACTAAAAGTTCTAGATGAAGTTTTTTTTGAAAGGGGAAACAAATATGCAAATGCAAAAGCAAAGAGAAACACTAGAGAACTTCATCTAGAAATGGTCGGTGACAAAGTCACCTATGTTAGAGTATATTGACTTAGGAGTCAAGTGAGAGCACTTGATCATAGGTCATACTCATCATTTAAGCACAAGTGGGGTTACCACTTTTACATAAAGCATTGTTTTGTTCACACCATTAGAGTTGCTTTAGCTCAATTCTTAGAGTAAAGCTCCCCCTAGATGTGAGATCTCCCCTAAGAGGGATGAACTAACCTTGGGTTTTGTTGATGATGACTTCATGTAGATGTTGAAGATGTGGATGCTCAATGTTGATGTAGATCATTTGGAGCTATCCATTGGAGTGAGTTGCACTTTCAATACCTACACGGGTTAGTCCCATAAGGAACAAACAAGGATATCCATAGACATAGAGTGATGCACACACAAGATGATGTCTATGAAAGCTTTTAGGTTACCTTGTCCCTTGTCTTACCAACAAGAGGGTTTGTGACTCCTTGAACTAGTGCAAGATGTGGAAGTTGATTGCACTTGTTCTTGCCAAGATGATAAGAGTGAAGTATGTTGGCGGAGTCACCCTCAAGAACTCTCTAGTTCTTCTTTGGGATCCACACTATCTTGATGGGAATCCTCGGTGTTGTAGTTGTACTTGATGAAGTGGAACTTGAAGTAGTCTTGGGAACCCACTTGACCAAGGCCTTAGGAGCTTCTTCAAATGCATCAATTTCCTCTTGATGCTTGTCCTTGCCTTTTTGCTTGTGGTCTTGTGGTGGAAGATCATCTTGAGCTTGTGTCCCTTTGAAAGAAGTAGGATCATACTTCTCTTGTTGAGGAACAAACTTCGTCTTGGGGTATTGATCTTATTCCCACTCAACTCCATTGGCATTGAACTTTCGTTCAAAACCAACACCTTGATTCTTCCGGTGCCTTCCTTGCTTGCGTACAATTTCCTTGAATTGCTTACTTCCGGCAAGGCTCTTGTAACACCTTTCTCTATAATTCCCTTCAATAAGCTATTTTCTTGCTCAAGTGTAACTTGGCTAAGAGAATCATTAGTGGAATCAAGAGAACTACTAGAAGCAACAATATTGGATTTAGCATGATTATTGTTACTACTAGAGGAAGAATCTTTCTTGTTCTTGTTACTAGACTTGACTTGAGGCATGTAAGTGGATAAGAGTAAACGCTTGGCAATGTAAGAAGAACTTTTCTTGCGAAGATCATCATTGATTGCTTTTAAGAACTCATGCTCTTGCTCAAGGTTGAGCTTTTCAAAGCATAATTTCTCATGAGTCCTTAAAAGTTCTCGATGATCTCCTAAGATAGTTTCATGAGCTAACTTAAGAGTGTTTAGTTCTTTAGTTAGAGACTCAATCTTCTCCTTATCATTGTCATTCGTTTTATCTTGATTAGCATGATTAATTGACATTTCATCACAGTATTCATCACTAGAGTTGTCAACAAGTAAATCATCGTCACCTAACAAGTCATCTTCATCACTATTGAAATCAACATACTCGGGGTGTGATACCTTTGGGCCTTTAGCCATGAAGCATGTTCCAACTCCTTCATTTGGTGAGTCAAATATGTCGTAGGAGTTGGCTGTCACAAGTGCTAGACCGGCAACACCTTCATCTTGAGTATATTCGGAGTCGGAGTGATAGCTTCTCTCAGAGTGGTTGTCGGAGTCGGAGCCGGATACCCATTCATCAACATGAGCTTGATGTCTTCGTTTTGTGTAGCTCCTTGATGACTTGTCCTTTCTTTCCGAATCCTTGCTTCTCCGTGAGGGTCTTCGTTCATAACGATCATCTCTACTCCTTCTTTCTCTAGATGGTGATTCTTCTCTTCTACTTCTTCTCTTGGGAGAATCTTCTCTTCTTTTGTAGGGGGGCGTACACTCATTGGAATAGTGTCCGGGCCTTCCACAATTGTAGAAGTTTCGCTCTCGACTAGAAGATCTTTTGTCATTGTAGGACCTTGACTTGGAGCTTCTCTCTTTGCTTCTACTCTTGTAGAACTTGTTGAAGTTCTTCACCATTAAGCTCAGTTCTTCATTGAAGGTTTGTTTCTCACTCGATGATGTGGGGGCTTCACATGAGGCTTTGTAAGCACCACTTGATTTGTTGTCAAGTTCCTCTTTATCCTTGAGTGACATCTCATGAGCAACAATTCTTCTGATGACTTCCGTTGGCTTGAGATCTTTGTAATTGGGCATCATTTGGATCAATGTGCACACGGTATCATATTTTTCATCCAAGGCTCTTAGGATCTTCTTGACGATGAATCTATCGGTCATCTCTTCACTCCCTAAGCCGGCAATCTCATTTGTGATAAGAGCAAGCCTACAGTACATTTCAGCAACACCTTCACCATCCTTCATTTTGAACTTGTCAAGTTGACTTTGAAGCACATCCAATTTGGATTCCTTGACGGAGTGGGTACCTTCGTGCATATCAATCAAAGTATCCCAAATTTCCTTTGCATTCGCAAGACGGCTGATTTTGTTGAATTCTTCGGGGCACAATCCGTTGAAGAGGATATCACAAGCTTGAGCATTGTATTGCAGCATTTTCAACTCTTCCGCGGTGGCTTCACGGTTCGGTTCTTTCCCGTCAAAGAATTCACCTTGCAAGCCAATACACACAATAGCCCAAACGGCGGGGTTATGTCCAAGAATATGCATTTTCATCTTATGCTTCCAACTAGCAAAATTAGTACCATCAAAGTAAGGACCTCTACGGTGATAATTTCCCTTGCTAGACGCCATACTCTCCTAGGTTGTGAAACCAAGGCTATGACCGCCAAAAGCTATGGAAATCAAAGCAAATGGATACCAAAGCTCTGATACCACTTGTAGGATCTAAAGTATGTCTAGAGGGGGGGGGTGATTAGACTACTTGACCAAATAAAAATCTAGCCTTTTCCCAATTTTAGTTCTTGGCAGATTTTAGCTATCTTAGCACAAGTCAAGCAATCTCCACACAATTCAAGCAAGCATGCAAAAGAGTATATGAGCAGCGGAAAGTAAAGCATGCAACTTGCAAGAATGTAAAGGGAAGGGTTTGGAGGATTCAAACGCAATTGGAGACACGAATGTTTTTGTCGTGGTTCCGATAGGTGGTGCTATCGTACATCCACGTCAAAAGAGTATATGAGCAGCGGAAAGTAAAGCATGCAACTTGCAAGAATGTAAGGGGAAGGGTTTGGAGGATTCAAACACAATTGGAGACACGGATATTTTTGTCGTGGTTCCGATAGGTGTTGCTATCGTACATCCACGTTGATGGAGACTTCAACCCACAGAGTGTAATGGTTGCGCGAGTCCACGAAGGGCTCCACCCACGAAGGGTCCACGAAGAAGCAACCTTGTCTATTCCATCATGGCCGTCGCCCACGAAGGACTTGCCTCACTAGCGGTAGATCTTCACGAAGTAGGCGATCTCCTTGCCCTTACAAACTCCTTGGTTCAACTCCACAATCTTGTTGGAGGCTCGCAAGTGACACCTAGCCAATCTAGGAGACACCACTCTCCAAGAAGTAACAAATGGTGTGTTGATGATGAACTCCTTGCTCTTGTGCTTCAAATGATAGTCTCCCCAACACTCAACTCTCTCTCACAGGATTTGGATTTGGTGGAAAGAAGATTTGAGTGGAAAGCAACTTGGGGAAGGCTAGAGATCAAGATTCATATGGTTGGAATGGAATATCTTGACCTCAACACAAGTGTAGGTGGTTCTCTCTCAGAAAATGTGTATTGGAAGTGTATGTATGTTCTGATGGCTCTCTCCATAAATGAAGAGTGGGTGGAGGGGTATATATAGCCTCCACACAAAATCTAACCGTTACACACAATTTTCCAAACTCGGTGGGACCGAATGATTGAACTCAGTCGGACTGATTCAGCAAACCTAGTGACCGTTAGGATTTTCGGTGGGACTGAGATGCAACTCAGTAGGACCGATATGGTTAGGGTTAGGGCATAACGTAATCTCGGTGTGATCGATTACACAAACTCGGTGGGACCGATTTTGGTAATAAGCTAACTAGAGAGTTGGTCAGGTAAACTCGGTGGGACCGATTCGCTCATCTCAGTGAGACCGAAATGTTACAAAAGGGAAACAGGGAGTTTACATTGCAATCTCGATGGGACCGATCGCTCATCTCGATAAGACCGAAAAGTTACGAAGGGAAACAGAGAGATTACAATCCCATCTCGGTGAGACCGAGATCCCTATCGGTGAAACCAATTTGCTAGGGTTTGTGGCAGTGGCTATGACATATGAAACTCGGTGGCGCCGGATAGATAGAATCGGTGGGGCCGAGTTTGACTTTTGGTTTTGGTCATATGTGGATGTGGGAAGGTAGTTGAGGGTTTTGGAGCATATCACTAAGCACTTTGAGCAAGCAAGCCATTAAGCAACACCTCATCCCCTCTTGATAGTATTGGCTTTTCCTATAGACTCAATGTGATCTTGGATCACTAAAATAGAAAATGTAGAGTCTTGATCTTGAAGCTTGAGCCAATCCTTTGTCCTTAGCATCTTGAAGGGGTTCCACATCCTCTAGTCCATGCCACTCCATTGTTGAACTTATCTGAAACATACTAGGTAAAAGTGTTAGTCAAACAAGAGATATGTTGACATTAATTACCAAAACCACCCAGGGAGCACTTGTGCTTTCACAAGTAAATTGACAAAATCAACGCCCACAACAACTTGTGTTCTACTCGTGCATAGAAACTATGCATAGACCTAGCTCATGATGCCACTGTTGGGGAACGTAGCAGAATTTTAAAATTTTCTACGCATCACCAAGATCAATCTATGGAGTCATCTAGCAACGAGGGAGAGGGGAGTGCATCTACATACCCTTGTAGATCGCGAGCGGAAGCGTTCAAGAGAACGGGGTTGATGGAGTCGTACTCATCGTGATCCAAATCACCGATGACCGAGCGCCGAACAGATGGCACCTCCGCATTCAACACACGTACGGTTGGGAAGACGTCTCCTCCTTCTTGATCCAGCAAGGGGAAGGAGAGGTTGATGGAGATCCAGCAGCACGACGGCATGGTGGTGGAAGCAGCGGTGATCTCGGCAGGGCTTCGCCAAGCTCCAACGAGAGGGAGAGGTGTTACGAGGGGAGAGGGAGGCGCCAGGGACTTGGGTGCGGCTGCCCTCCCTCCCCCACTATATATAGGGCCCCGAGGGGGGCGCCGGTGTTGGGGATCGTAGCAGAAATTTAAAAAATTTCTACGCATCACCAAGATCAATCTATGGAGTAATCTAGCAATGAGGGGAAAGAGAGTGCATCTACATACCCTTGTAGATCGCTAAGCGGAAGCGTTGCAAGAACGCGGATGAAGGAGTCGTACTCGCAGCGATTCAGATCGCGGTTGATTCCGATCTAAGCGCCGAACAACGGCGCCTTCGCGTTCAACACACGTGCAGCCCGGTGACATCTCCCACGCCTTGATCCAGCAAGGGAAGAAGGAGAGGTTGGGGAAGACTCCATCCAGCAGCAGCACGACGGCGTGGTGGTGAAGGAGGAGTGTCGTGGAATTGTCACGGCAGATGTCCTTAGTGTCAGGACTTAGTCGCGAGGCCAACGCATCTATGTGGTAGCTTGAGAGGGGTTGAGCGGGACGAGAGACGCGATGTTTTACCCAGGTTCGGCCCCTCACGGTGGAGGTAAAAGCCTACATCCTGCTTCATTGATATTGATGATGATGATCACGGTTACGAGAGTGCTCTAACTTGAGAGCTATTGTCTAAACCTAACTTGTCCGACTTGTGGAACTTGTGAATCCTCTCCCTTTTGGGGAGCCCTGCCCCTCCTTATATATGTTGGAAGGGCGGGTTACATGTAGAGTCCTATTAGGATTAGGACTAGTCTATCTCTAATACAAACCGGATACAAGTCCAGGTCTTAACTCCTTGTAAGATAAATGATCCTCATGCCTTTCCTCTTAAACCGGCCCACCATTAACATAAACCGGCCTTCTAGGCCTTGGGCCTTGTCATTCATCTGACCCGTCCGCCGGGTCACAAGTGTGTCATAATGTTCCGGCGGGTTGCTTGTAAACCGCCAGGTTAGGGCAGGTCACTAGTGAATCGCCAAGTGTAAACCGGGTCTCAAGTAAACCGCCAAGTCCAGCCGGGTCACCAATGAGTCTTCAGGCTTGTGAATCGTCATACCAGTGAACCGCCAGACACGTAAATCGCCAATCCTCTAGCGGTTTACCAATGAAACGCCTAGTCCGGCCGGGTTATACTTCCGGCCGGTTTACACCGCGGGGTATATCCCCGACATTAGCCCCCAAGTTTAGCTTGGATTCATCCATGGTAAACTTATGCTGCAAAATAAACACAAGAACATATCTGACAGGTTATGCTCTGGGTTAAGAATTCTTGTAAACCGGTACCTGATGATCCTTAAATCCTTGTTATTTCCTCCTTCTAGAAAATCCGGGTTAACAAGCCAGCTTCATACTCAATTTGTTGACATTGGTTTCTCACAGAGAAACATTGTGAAGAATAATCCATTTGAGTCGGCTTCCAAAGTGCCGGTTTACGAAATATGGGTCTTGAAATACTTATCTGATATTCAGCCGGTTTGAAGATGTAAAACTTGCCGGTTTAATACTACCAAACTGGCCGGTTTATCAATATTGATGGCACCGGGTCATAATTGTTGCCGACGCCGGGTTATGTAATTGATCCTCCTAATTTGCTTAAAACTGATAATTTGAAGATTTTTCTCCTTTATATCCATATTACCTGTAGCCCCCAAGTCTTGAGCAGAACAAGGTGAAGGTTTAAGACTTGCTCCAATAAATGTTGCAACTTTGAAGAAATCCTGTTTAGTCATCTCAATCATATAAACTGAATATTCCACACATGTAGTCCCCAAGTGTCGGGTTGTCATGCTTGCAGCAACCTGGGACTTGTAATTGCTTTATGCTCATGAAAACTTCAACCAGTGTAGCCCCCAAGGGTTGGGTCATTATACAATAATGAACAGGGACTTTGTAGATATAACGATGTAAATTTGAACAGCAATGTGTAGCCCCCAAGGGCCAACTCATTTAAAATGTGATGAGTCGGGTCTTCAATAAGTTGAGCAAAAAATGACTTTGCATTAGCCCCCAAGTGCCATGGTGCATGCTGGCAGTGACATGGGACTTGCATATTTAATATAATCTCAATCTGAATAATGTAGCCCCCAAGTGCCGGGTCGTAAGCCTGCAGCGACTCGGGACTATTCATTCCATTGTAGAATAAATCATATCCATTGATAAAAACAATAGCCACTGTGCTAAAGTGACTTTGAAAACCTCAATCATAACACGGGTTATTGATAATCATAATAGAAATCCAGCCATGTTGGCTATTCAAGATTTGAATAATAAATGCGATATGAAAACCTCAATCATTCAATATCATCATGAAAATCCAACCAGTTTTGGCTATTAAAGATTTGAATACCTCATCAGTTGACAAGTAAATCCGGAGTTTAAATACCTGGCGGCTCTTGGCTGATGACAACTTAATGCGCATTCATTGTAAGCCGGAATTTTTGTAACCCGGTGGCCTATAGCCCTTGAGAAAATCAATAATTGATAACCCTTTTGAGACACCAATTTCAATGATGAGCTTGGACTGAAGCATTTATATAAGTCATAATTCTGCAAACCCTGCATAGAGTTTAAACAACATATGCCCTGGCGACTTAACGTCAAGAGCCAGGGCGGGTAACCACCCAAATGTAGTCTTACCCTGCACACAAGTAGATCACAAGAACTCTTGGCGGTTTGCCGCAGGGCGGGTCATAATACCTCACATATAACCACTGTGATATTGAGTTTGTACTGCTGGTTTACATGACCTGTGCAGTAAGGGTGATAACCCAATCCTTAGAAGCAAATGCTTCCACATAGATGATGATTGTTATAAGCTGGCGACTTATAGTCAAAAGTCAAGCCATGTTATAAATAAATGATACCGCTGGTTTATGTAATCCGGAGGGTGAAGTTGATAACTCAACTCTGTAAAAGCCGGCACATATGATATTTGTGACAACTCAAATACTTGTGATTACAAGAACTGTATAAGAAACAGATAAATTTTTTGAGGCTTCTGATTCTAATACGATAAGTAAACCGTTCCAAAGGGGTTAAGCTAAGATTCGAATACAATCATATAGCCCCCAGTGGCGTTGGCGTTGCCGATCAAGAGGGTATCGACAACTATGTTCTTTTTGGTTCGAATACGACCTATGTTTGAACAGGAAGCCCCCAAATGACCTTAAGAGTTGTTTAGCGATGCTGATTTGAATACGATCCACGTCAATTCCCAAAGGGGTTGAGCTATGATTCGGATACGATCAAGAAGCCCCCAAGTAGGTTCGGCAGTTTGCCAATCAAAAGGGTATCGACAGCTATGTTCTCTTTGGTTCGAATACGACCTATGTTTGAACAGGAAGCCCCCAAGTGACCATATAAGTTTTGGCATTGCGCCGATCAAGAGGGTACTGATAGCTATGCCCGATGAGCAAGAAGCCCCCAAGTGACTATAATATGATAAGCCGTCAGGCAGGATACCCATGTTTTGAACCGTGCATCATGGCAACAAGTTCTCTTTGGTAACCATTAATTTGTCTGAGAATTCGAACTTGCAAGAGATTAATTCTTTTTGAACCAGAAATTCTTAAACTGGATATTGAGAACCTCAAAGCTTTGTAAGGGACCAATTTACCTTGAGCCGGATGTTGAACCGGTTTTGAGAGTTTCAAAGCTTTGTGGGAGAGAGATGTCTCTTGAGCTGTATTTTAAACCGGAATCTTCATTTTGAGCCGGAAATTTTCTGACGACCTTTAAATATTCTTCATTAAAATAGTAGCCTCCAGGGCCGGGTTATCTTCCCTTCAATGACCCGGAGTTCTTGAATTTATTGAAACCGGCTAATTTTGCCGAGCCATACTATTGTAGCCTCCGAGTCTCAAGATGACTCGAAGAGTTGGCTTGAGATTCTCCATATTTGACCATAGCAGAAGGTGTATATCATTGGCGTTGATAACGCGATGTGAATCCACAGAAGGTTGAGGTGACTGCGGCAGGTTATAAATGATCTTGTATGAGCCGTGTCAGCAACTCGGCCAATGGTTCCTTCCAACTGGTTGTTTGAAGTTTAACCAAACTGTAGTGGTGACGACTTGTGCGCCTGCCCATTGAACTATCCAGTGCAGACGGCGGCTGATAATATATGATAATTTGCCTCCAATTTGTTGGAAGAAAACCGGGCTTCCCAAGTAGTGACTTGCTCATACTCAATAAACAGCTCATCCAAACAAGTGCGGTCCGGTGTGTTGATATAGACCAGGCCGCGAGAGACAGTCGGTAAAGACGACCGTCGCATCAGAGGCGGCTCAGACGGATGAATCGGCCGCGGTGCTGTAAACCGGCGTGGGCGAGTCAACCACGTCGTTTTGATGTAGTGAACAATTGTCCTACATCAACAATATTGCAGACCAAGGCAAAGATGAACTGCTCTTTGACAAAAATAATATGTGCCAATAAAATATATTTAAAATGGATATCACCTGATATGTCAGGCCAAAAATAATCCGCCATGAAGTTGATGATCACTAGGTTAAGTTGAAATCACTCATAGGTGAGTCGATCGCGGGAGCATACAGATGAATCAGCCGCAGCGTTTTTAAGCCGGTGCGGACGGGCGAGTCGTTCTCCTTGTTGTAAGCTAGCGTGGTCGCGAGAGACGGCCACGGCGTTGTAAGCCGGCGCGGTCGGGCGAGTCAATCACAGACGCGGTAAGCCACGCGGACGGCCAGTCAATCGCGGGTGCGATCGTATCGAGTTGATGTAGATCAAACTGCACGGGCGGCGGCTTGCATACACCCATCCAACAGCAAACGATGAATCATTGTCCTGCATATATAAAAATATACAGACAAAGTAATTGTTCCTTTTAGAAAAATAATATGTGCTAAAAATAGCCAGAAAAGATAGCACCTTGCGTTTATTGGATTAACGAGTATCATAGTACTTGCAGTACTGCGCCAGGCCTCCACGTGACAGTAATACGGCAGCTAGCTAGCCTTTGGTTTTTGTTTCTGTTAACCTTCTGAACTTGCTTTGCTCAATCAGCATCAGACGTCCACTCTACGATTGATGTTTTGGCGACTTGAGCTTTCATTTACAGCCTAAGGACCTGGCCACTTGACTTTTTGTCCAGACAATCTCCTCTTATCTCTTTTCTTTTCTCTAACAGGGAGACGCATGAAAGGAGGGGCAAGGCCGTAAGGCGTCTTGCGGAAGCCGGCGAGGCAGCAGGACCTGCGGTTGAAGCGGCTTGATGGCTCGTCAGAAGCAGGAGTTTTCGCAACCGCTCGGCGAAGGCGGCGATCTGGCGCGGTCGACTCATATGGCCGCTTGGCCGGCCCATAGGCAAAGGCTGGATTATCGTAGTCCAAGGCCGAATCCACGTCCACGTAGCAAGGTAGCTGGCTTTCCTTTTCCTGTATACGTCTGAGTCCGTGTCAGACTAGCAGCAGCCAGATTTTTAATCTTTGAATGACTCCAAAGCTCTTCTTGTATTTTATCCTGATGAGTAGCTTTCACGTGAGGAGGTTAAAATCCATTAAACCTTGGTTCATGTGCCCATTACTAATACTAGTATTATTTTACTAATTTGATCCACGTGAAGAGACCACATGGGTTGACTGATCCTGAACTTGGATGTATCTGCCCGCGTCATGCGCGTCCTCTGAGCTGCGAGGAGTGGTGTACTGATTCGACCTGTAGTTCTAATCCTTCACGAACTTGATCTCGTGGTAGATCTACTCTTGTACACGGACGAACGACGACACCGTCCAATTCTGTCGGTCTCGGCGGCTTAAACCTTGTGCCGATTTGATCTCGTGCACGTCTTCGACTTGTTGCAGCGGCGGCGGTGCTGTACTCAATACCACCTTAATTTCTTTTGATCTTTGTTGAGGGAGTCCTGGATTAGGGGGTGTTCGGGTAGCCGGACTATACCTTCAGCCGGACTCCTGAACTATGAAGATACAAGATTGAAGACTTCATCCCGTGTCCGGATGGGACTTTCCTTGGCGTGGAAGGCAAGCTTGGCGATGCGGATATTCAAGATCTCCTACCATTGTAACCGACTCTATGTAACCCTAACCCTATTCGGTGTCTATATAAACCGGAGGGTTGTAGTCCATAGGCAATCAACTCCATATACAAAAAATCATACCATAGGCTAGCTTCTAGGGTTTAGCCTCCTTGATCTCGTGGTAGATCTACTCTTGTACTACCCATATCATCAATATTACTCAAGCGGGACATAGGGTTTTACCTCCATCAAGAGGGCCCGAACCTGGGTAAAACATCGTGTTCCCTGCCTCCTGTTACCATCCGGCCTAGACGCACAGTTCGGGACCCCCTACCCGAGATCCGCCGGTTTTGACACCGACATTGGTGCTTTCATTGAGAGTTCCTCTGTGTCGTCGCCTTTAGGCCCGATGGCTCCTTTGGTCATCAACAACGATATGGTACAGGGTGAGACTTTTCTCCCCGGACAGATCTTCGTCTTCGGCGGCTTCGCTCTGCGGGCCGATTCGCTCGGCCACCTGGAGCAGATCGAAAGCTACACCCCTGGCCATCAAGTCAGGTTTGGAAGCTTAAACTACACGGCTGACATCCGCGGAGACTTGATCTTCGACGGGCTCGAGCCACGGCCAAGCGTGCCGCGCTATCTCGAGGGGCATGATCTAGCTCTGCCCCCGGACAGTGTCCTGGAGGCCGCACACGCATCGGTTCCGACCCCTAACTCGGAGCCTATTGCGCCAATCGAGGATGAGCGGTTGGACGTCACCTCGGGGGCTGCGATCCCGAAAGCGATCGAGCCGAACGCTAGCCCCGCACTCTGCACGACCCGTGACTCCGAGGATCCGGACCCCTCCCCGGACTCCGAACCCCCCGCGCCCCTGCCAATCGAATCCGATTGGGCGTCGATAATGGAGTTCACCACCGCAGACATCTTTCAGCATTCGCCTTTGGCGACATCCTGAATTCTTTTAAGTCTCTCTCTTTATCAGGAGAGCCCTGGCCGGACTGCGGTCAGCGAGGGTGGGATACGGACGATGAGGAAATTCAAAGCCCACCCACCACCCACTTTGTAGCCACTGTCGACGATCTAACCGACATGCTTGACTTCAGCTCCGAAGACATCGACGGCATGGACGACGATGTAGGAGACGAATAGGAACCAGCACCTGTAGGGCGCTGGAAGGCCACCTCGTCATATGACATATATATGGTGGATACTCCAAAAGACGGAGATGGCGATGGAACAGTGGGGGATGACGCCCCCAAGAAACAGCCAAAGCGCCGGCATCAGCGGCGCCGCTCTAAATCCCGCCAAAGCAAAAACGGTGATTCCGGCACGAGAGATAATACTACCCCGGATAGCGCCGAAGAACACGCACGTCAGCAAGATTCGGCACAGGAAGATGGAGAAGCCAGCCCTCATGAGAGAGCGGCAGACCGAGAGGTCGAGGATGATAACTATACGCCTCCCTCTGAAGACGAGGCAAGCCTCGATGACGACGAATTCGTCATACCATCAGACCCCGCCGAACAAGAGCGTTTTAAACGCAGGCTTTTAGCCACGGCAAGCAGCCTCAAGAAAAAGCAGCAACAGCTTAGAGCTGCCCAAGATTTGCTAGCTGACGGATGGACTGAAGTCCTTGCGGCCGAAGAGTATGAACTCGAACGCCCCTCCAAGAATTACCCGAAGCGCAGGCCGCTACCCCGATCAGAGGAGGAAGCACCTACATCACCAGCGCATAACATGGCAGACCGGCCACCTCGCGGCCGCGACGGAGAGGCCTCTCGGCCCTCCACCCAAGCCATGCCCCGACGCCGCTCAACTAAGGCACGGAAAAATGCGCCCGACCTACGAGACATACTGGAGGATAAGGCAAGACAAACAAGATCGATCTACGGATCGCGCAGGCGCCCTACGGCATGTGACAATGATCTTCACGCCGGATACAACAAATCCGGCTGGGCCGAACACAACAGACATAGCTCTTCCGAGCTGCGTCGTGATATAGCCCAGTACAGAGGCGCCGCACACCCGCTATGCTTCACGAATGAAGTAATGGATCATAAAATCCCAGAGGGTTTCAAACCCGTAAACATCGAATCATACGATGGCACAACAGATCCCGCGGTATGGATCAAGGATTATCTCGTTCACATCCACATGGCACGCGGCGATGATCTACACGCCATCAAATACCTCCCGCTCAAACTTAAAGGACCGGCCCGGCATTGGCTTAACAGCTTGCCAGCAGACTCAATCGGTTCTTGGGAGGACCTGGAAGCCGCATTCCTCGACAACTTCCAGGGCACTTACGTGCGACCGCCGAATGCCGATGACTTAAGCCACATAATTCAGCAGCCAGAGGAATCGGCCAGACAATTCTGGACACGGTTCCTAACAAAGAAAAACTAGATAGTCGACTGTCCGAACGCAGAGGCCCTAGCAGCCTTCAAGCATAACATCCGCGACGAGTGGCTTGCCCGGCACCTGGGACAGGAAAAGCCGAAATCCATGGCAGCCCTCACGACACTCATGACCCGCTTTTGCGCGGGAAAAGATGGCTGGCTAGCTCGCAGTAACAACTTATCAAAGAACCCTGGTAATTCGGATACCAAGGACAAAAGTGGCAGGACACGTCGGAATAAGCAAAAACGCCGCATTAACAGCGACAGCAATGAAGACACGGCAGTCAATGCCGGATTCAAAGGCTATAAATCCGGTCAGCGAAAAAAGCCATTCAAAAAGAATACTCAGGGCCCGTCCAGTTTGGACCGAATACTCGATCGCTTGTGCCAGATACATGGCACCCCCGAAAGTCCAGCCAATCACACTAACAGGGATTGTTGGGTGTTCAAGCAGGCAGGCAAGTTAAGGTCCGAAAACAGAGACAAGGGGCTGCACAGCGACGACGAGGAGCCCAAGCCGCTGAACAACAATGGACAGAAGGGCTTTCCCCCACAAGTGCGGACAGTGAACATGATATACGCAACCCACATTCCCAAGTGGGAGCGGAAGCGTGCGCTACGGGACGTATACGCAATAGAGCCAGTCGCTCCAAAGTTCAATCCATGGTCCTCCTGCCCGATCACTTTTGACCGAAGGGACCATCCCACTAGCATCCGTCATGGCGGCTTCGCCGCATTGGTTCTCGACCCAATCATCGACGGATTTCATCTCACAAGAGTCCTCATGGACGGCAGCAGTAGCCTGAACCTGCTTTATCAGGATACAGTGAGGAAAATGGGCATAGATCCCTCAAGGATTAAGCCCACAAGAACGACCTTTAAAGGCGTTATACCAGGTGTAGAAGCCAATTGTACAGGCTCAGTAATACTTGACGTGGTCTTCGGATCCCCGGACAATTTCCGAAGCGAAAAGTTAATCTTCGATATAGTCCCGTTTCACAGTGGCTATCACGCCCTGCTCGGACGAACCGCATTCGCAAAGTTCAATGCGGTGCCGCACTACGCATATCTCAAGCTCAAGATGCCAGGCCCTCGAGGAGTAATTGCGGTCAACGGAAACACCGAACGCTCCCTCCGTACGGAGGAGCATACGGCGGCTCTCGCAGCAGAGGTACAAAGTAGCCTTCTCAGGCAATTCTCCAGTCCGGCCATTAAAAAGCCAGACACTGCCAAGCGCGCCCGAAGTAACCCACAGCAGGACCGCCTGGCACACTCTGAGCAAGCGTAGCAATGCGGCCCCAACCCCAGCTTTCGCGACATAGCGAAACCAGTACCTCGCCTACATAACTACGCCCTTGAAACACCATGGGCACAGGGGAAGGGGCACAATAACGGCACGCCCAAAATACGGCTTAAAACGTAATAGGGGCTGCCGGATTCTTTTTTTTAAATTTTTCTTATTTTCAGGACTCCATATTTCGGACGACCTGTTCGGCAATTCGACTGCCGCACAAACGATGCAACATCCAGGGAGGCAGACAAGCCATGCCGCATTATGGAACTCCCAGGTGGTCTCTGTTACGAGCGGTATACCTGTTTTAAATACAATTCCGCGGCCTGCCCCTAGTCAGGACATACTGAATAGTCCAATATCTTTTGCTTACCGCACTATTTGTATCGTTCGGCTTTGATAAATAGCCTCTCTATAAACAATGCTTAGCTTCTTGTCCATTTTTTGCATTATCTTCTTTTCACATTTATGTTTATTAAATGACATGATTGCACCCGTACACCATGGTACGGCAAACACGCCAGGGGCTTCAGTACCCCTCATAATGGTGTGAGAAGTCCGTACACTTTCACAAGTGCGGCACCCCGAACTTATAGCACTATATGCATCGGCTCCGAATCATGATTTGGGTCAATAGTTGGGTTTGCCCGGATCCTATGTTTTGGTGCCTTACGTTCCGCTCTATCGGCTAAGGTAGCACTAGGAGAACCACTGCGATTGTGCCCCGGTTCAGCTGGGTTAAGCACCTCAGTGGAGAAAGCTAAAACTGACTGTCATGATGTGGCGAGAGACCGGTCGCTGTTCGAGAGGTTTTTCGAGTCCCTAAAGGCTTATGCCGCTTCGAGCGAGGAGCTGGCTTTGTCCGGCCAAGGCATGGATAGCGCCCCGAACTCGGTCTTCCGAACTAGGGGCTTCGCCGAAATTTAAAATTATAGAGTTCTATGGCTAAGCGAGAGTGTTCAAGCATTATAGTCCGATTGCCTTGTTCGTTGTGCTGAGCGCCTCCCTCGAAGGACCCAACTATGGGAAAAAGAGCGCTTAGGTTTATCCCAAACACCCCAGCACTAGTGGCACGGGGGCAGAAGCCGACGACTGGCCATCTCTCAGTTTTTGATAAACGGTCGCACAGAAAGTAATATTTTAAATTCAATAAGCATTTCTTAGCGCATATGAACAAGTTTTCAGCGCACAGGATAAACACGAGTGAGTTCATTCAAATATCACATCCTTGGTACATTCATCCGCCACAAGGCGGGCACCTGCAAGAACATCCTTGTAGTAGTTCTCGGGCTTGTGATGCTCCTTCCCCGGTGGCGGCCCGTCCTTCACAAGCTTCTCACCGTCCAGCTTACCCCAGTGCACCTTTGCACGGGCAAGGGCTCGACGGGCACCTTCGATGCAGACGGAGCGCTTGATAACCTCAATCCTCGGACAGGCCTCCACCAGCCGCCGCACAAGCCCGAAATAGCTCCCAGGCAGGGCCTCTCCGGACCACAGCAGAACTATGAAGCCCTTCATGGCCTGCTCGGCCGCCTTGTGGAGCTCGACCAGCTGTTTCAGCTGGTCGCTCAAGGGCACGGGGTGTCCGGCCTCAGAATACTGAGACCAGAACACCTTCTCCGTCGAGCTACCCTCTTCAGCTCGGTAGAATGCGGTGGCATCGGATACACTGTGGGGAAGATCTGCGAATGCCCCTGGAGAGCTCCGAATTCGGGTAAGTAATAGGTAGTTCACTTTTATATTTCTGCTTTGCATAAAGAATGCCTTACCCGCTGCTATCTTCCTCATCTCCTCCAACTCTTGGAGGGCCTTTTGGGCTTCGGCCTTGGCAGACTTGGCAGCCTCTAGGGCCGTTGCAAGCTCGGATGCTTGCGCCTTCGACTCCAGCTCCAAACTCTCATGTTTTTTCATGAGAGCCTGAAGCTCTTGCTGCACCTCGCCGACCTGAGCCCCAAGTCTGTCTCGCTCGGCGCGCTCCGCGGCCGTTTTCTTTTCGGCCTCAGACAGCGCCTGCTTAAGGGTCGCCACCTCAGTCGTGGCCCCTACAATAAGCAGTACAATCCTGTTACTCTTTTTTTTGCTATCAAGCCTTTTTATAGGCACTTTTTGTGTAAGGTATTTCTTACCTTATTCCTCCTCGAGCCGCCGCTTGGCAAGGCCGAGCTCTTGCTCGGTCCACTCGAGGTCCTGCTTCAGGACACCCACCTCCGCAGTCTGTGCGGCGGTGGATAGCAGCGAAGCCTGCATACGCATATTGACTCTTTTTTGTTAGACTCCTGCGATATTTAATAGATCCTCTATTCGGCTTTTCTTTCCGAACGCCAAACAGAGCATCAGGGGCTACTGTCTATGCGGTAATATTCTTACATATTTTTACTTACCTCGAAGCCTGTTAGAAGGCTAGTGCAAGCTTCAGTCAGTCCGCTCTTGACGGACTGAACCTTCTGGATCACCGTACTCATAATACTACGGTGCCCCTCGTCGATGGAGGCGCCGTCGAGCACCTCCAGCAGATTGTCCGGCACCTCCGGTTGGACGGAGGCTGCCGGCTCAGAAGGCTTGCTCCTCTTGGAAGGAGTTCGCCTGCCGCGGTCCGGAACTTTGGAAGATTCCGGCGCGGTGTCCGGCACAAAGCCGGACTTGGAGCCCCAGGGGGCCTTATCCCCTTCACTTCTGGAGTCCGGGAGGTTGCCTTGCGGCTCCTCCGGGACCACCTCCTCCTGCCCCGGAGCTTGTCGCGACGCCACTTAGGCATCGTCTGCAGTGCGAGGGGAGACAGCAGGCGGAATTGAGTTCACGTCTGATGAGTCCAGGGAGCCGCCCGACGATACGTTGAATTCGGCCCGGGGCGGGCTGCATAATTACGTTCGACATTAGGGAAAGCTGTGCAACAAAGGAACATCATGAGTTACTCTGATATCCGAACTTACGATTTCGTGGGACGCTTGGCCCTGTTTGGCCACTCCTCTCCGCCCTCTTCGGCGTCGGGGGAGTAGTCCGGCGGAGGGGTCTTCCTTTTCCTGGACCCCTCAGCCTCCCCCATTGGGGCGGCCTTCCTCTTCTCTCCTCTCTCCACTGGGGGGGAGAGTTTTCTTCTTCCTCCTCGTTTTCACGGGAAGAGGGCGTCTCGGACTCGTCGGATGACGAGAACGACACCACCACGTTGCGGGCACTCTTTCGAGTCCCCGTGGTCTTCTTCTTCTTGGCCTTCTTCTCCGGCACCACATAAGGTGCCGGAACCAGCAGCTTCACTAGTAGAGCTGGGGCTGGGTCTTTGGGCAGCGGAGCTGGACAGTTAATCGGTCCGGATATCGCTCGCCAAGCCTGTCAAAGGTAAGGGAGTTTAGATCCCGCATAGAGTCAAACTATGAAAAAAGCTTAACATCCTGTAAAAGGTGAAGATAGCTTACCTCGCTAGCGTGACGCTGCGAGCTGTATCCGCGGTCCTCGGAAGCGGATGCGGGAGCCTCGGCGCCCTTGAATAGCACCTTCCAAGCATCTTCGTACGTCGTGTCGAAGAGCCTGCTAAGGGTTTGGTGCTGCGCCGGGTCGAACTCCCACAGATTAAAATCCCGTTGTTGGCACGGGAGGATCCGGCGGACGAGCATAACCTGGATTACATTAACAAGCCGGATTGGCTTGTTCACCAGGGACTGGATGCATGTTTGCAATCCGGTCACCTCTTTTTCGTCACCCACGACAGGCCCGTCTCTTTCCAGGACATAAGCCGCGTGGGGGGTCCGGATCGGAACTCGGGGGCTGCGATCCAGTTCGGATCGCGTGGCTCGGTGATGTAAAACCACCCGGATTGCCATCCCTTTAGGGTCTCCACGAAAGAGCCCTCGAACCATAGGACGTTGGCCATCTTGCCCGCCATGGCGCCTCCGCACTCCGCCTGGTTGCCGCGCACCACCTTGGGCTTGACGTTGAAGGTCTTGAGCCAGAGGCCGAAATGAGGGCGGACGCGGAGAAAAGCCTCGCACACGATGATAAACGCTGAGATGTTGAGGATGAAGTTCGGAGCCAGATCGTGGAAATCCAGGCCGTAGTAGAACATGAGCCCCCGGACAAATGGGTGGAGTGGAAAACCCAGTACGCGGAGGAAGTGGGGGAGAAATACTACCCTCTCATGGGGCCTTGGGGTGGGGAGAAGCTGCCCCTCTTCGGGAAGCCGGTGCGTGATGTCCTTGGACAGGTATCCGGCCTTCCTTAGCTTCTTGACTTTACCCGCTTGCCTCCCGCTCCGGACATTGCTGGAGAAGGTTGAGGTGGGAAGTGCGGGCTTGGGCGCTGGAGCTCGAGTGCGCAGGAGATGGATAGGCAAAGGAGGAAGAAGGCATAGGTAAAAAGGTGGATCCTTATCCCCTTATATGGGCGGATGCGGTTGTGCGTCCCCACCAGCCTAGTAAAACTCGCTTGCCTCCCAAGCACCGTGATAAATGGCGCGGTTGGGTTACCCACGCCCGTATTAATGAGAATCCCGTAAAGGGGGTACACGATCTCTGCTTTGACAAGACGTGCCAAGGAAACCGCCTCGCAAAACATGCTGAGGTGGAAAAGTAAAAACGATTCGAGTGAAGGACCTGGCTGTAGTGTGATGACGCACTATGGAATACGTCAGTAGATTTGATTTGTGTTAATATTATTCTCTCTATGGCAATATGTGGAAGCTTATTTTGCAGAGCCGGACACTACTCTTGGTGTTTACAATCTTCTAGGAAGGACTTGGAGGAGGAACCCGCCTTGCAATGGCGAAGACAATTTGCGCGCCGGACTCGTCGTCATTGAAGCCTGGTTCAGGGGCTACTGAGGGAGTCCTGGATTAGGGGGTGTTCGGGTAGCCGGACTATACCTTCAGCCGGACTCCTGAACTATGAAGATACAAGATTGAAGACTTCATCCCGTGTCCGGATGGGACTTTCCTTGGCGTGGAAGGCAAGCTTGGCGATGCGGATATTCAAGATCTCCTACCATTGTAACCGACTCTATGTAACCCTAACCCTATCCGGTGTCTATATAAACCGGAGGGTTGTAGTCCATAGGCAATCAACTCCATATACAAAAAATCATACCATAGGCTAGCTTCTAGGGTTTAGCCTCCTTGATCTCGTGGTAGATCTACTCTTGTACTACCCATATCATCAATATTACTCAAGCGGGACGTAGGGTTTTACCTCCATCAAGAGGGCCCGAACCTGGGTAAAACATCGTGTTCCCTGCCTCCTGTTACCATCCGGCCTAGACGCACAGTTCGGGACCCCCTACCCGAGATCCGCCGGTTTTGACACCGGCACTTGTACTACCAGATCCAAAGCTGATCACAATTCCGATTATAAACAATAAATTTGCCGTCTTCTCGTATAGACACGGGAGCCGATCCCTTGCATGCATGTGCATGCGCCTATTTTGGTCGGCCCGAGAAAACTGAGGACTGTGGCGATTTGACCACAGGGCAGGATTGCTTCATGTCAGCCTTGGTGGCTACGCGCGTCGCATAAACCGAGAAGGAAAACTCCGGCAGAAAGTTAGATCGTGGTCTCGGCGATTTTTTCAGACAGTAGCAGCGTAGCGGACCACAACCCTAGCTTCCTCTCGATCACAATTTGTACCTCGAGTTACCTTGCGCAATTGTTTCGCGCCGGCTCTTCTTTATCCATCAATTCGCGAGCTTCTCAATCATGTGAAAGATCCTCCAAGAACTCAACACCACTGTGCGCAGGCCCCACGGTGGGCGCCAACTGTCGTGGAATTGTCACGGCAGATGTCCTTAGTGTCAGGACTTAGTCGCGAGGCCAACGCATCTATGTGGTAGCTTGAGAGGGGTTGAGCGGGACGAGAGACGCGATGTTTTACCCAGGTTCGGCCCCTCAGGTGGAGGTAAAAGCCTACATCCTGCTTCATTGATATTGATGATGATGATCACGGTTACGAGCATGCTCTAACTTGAGAGCTATTGTCTAAACCTAACTTGTCTGACTTGTGGAACTTGTGAATCCTCTCCCTTTTGGGGAGCCCTGCCCCTCCTTATATATGTTGGAAGGGCGGGTTACATATAGAGTCCTATTAGGATTAGGACTAGTCTATCTCTAATACAAACCGGATACAAGTCCAGGTCTTAACTCCTTGTAAGATAAATGATCCTCATGCCTTTCCTCTTAAACCGGCCCACCATTAACATAAACCGGCCTTCTGGGCCTTGGGCCTTGTCATTCATCTGACCCGTCCGCCGGGTCACAAGTGTGTCATAATGTTCCGGCGGGTTGCTTGTAAACCGCCAGGTTAGGGCAGGTCACCAGTGAATCGCCAAGTGTAAACCGGGTCTCAAGTAAACCGCCAAGTCCAGTCGGGTCACCAATGAGTCTTCAGGCTCGTGAATCGTCATACCAGTGAACCGCCAGACACGTAAATCGCCGATCCTCTGGTGGTTTACCAATGAAACGCCTAGTCCGGCCGGGTTATACTTCCGGCAGGTTTACACCGCGGGGTATATCCCCGACAAGGAGCGTGGCAATCCTGCAGGGCTTCGCCAAGCACCGCGGGAGAGGAGGAGGACTTGGGAGAGGGGGAGGGCTGTGCCAGAACTTGGGGTGCGGCTCCCCTCCCACACCCCATATATATATAGGGGCAAGGGAGAGGGGGGCCGGCCCGCTCAGATCCAATCTGAGGAGGGGGCGGTGGCCAGTGGGGTTGTCTTGCCCCCCAAGGCAAGGGGGCGCCCCACTTTAGGGTTCCCCCAAACCCTAGGCGCATGGGCCCTAGGGGGGGAGGCGCCCAACCCACTAACGGGCTGGTCCCTCTCCACACACAGCCCATAGGGCCCTCCGGGGCAGGTGGACCCTCCCGGTGGACCCCCGGAACCCCTTCGGTGGTCCCGCTACAATACTGGTAACCCTCGGAATTGTTCCGGTGACCATATGATGACTTCCTATATATAAATCTTTACCTCCGGACCATTTCGGAACTCCTCGTGACGTCCGGGATCTCATCCGGGACTCCGAACAACATTCGGTAACCACATACATCTATGCCCTATAACCCTAGCGTCATCGAACCTTAAGTGTGTAGACCCTACGAGCTCGGGAGTCATGCAGACATGGCCGAGACAACCCTCCGGTCAATAACCAACAGCGGGATCTGGATACCCATGTTGGCTCCCACATTCTCCACGATGATCTCATCAGATGAACCACGATGTCAAGGATTCAATCAATCCCGTATACAATTCCCTTTGTCTATCGGTACAATACTTGCCCGAGATTCGATCGTCGGTATCCCGATACCTTGTTCAATCTCGTTACCGGCAAGTCTCTTTACTCGTTCCGTAACACATCATCCCGTGATCAACTCCTTGGTCACATTGTGCACATTATGATGATGTCCTACCGAGTGGGCCCAGAGATACCTCTCCGTTACACGGAGTGACAAATCCCAGTCTCGATTCGTGCCAACCCAACAGACACTTTCGGAGATACCCGTAGTGCACCTTTATAGCCACCCAGTTATGTTGTGACGTTTGGCACACCCAAAGCACTCCTACGGTATCCGGGAGTTGCACAAATTAGAAAAGCTTTAGCATACAAACTACACGATCTTGTGCTAGGCTTAGGATTGGGTCTTGTCCATCACATCATTCTCCTAATGATGTGATCCCGTTATCAACGACATCCAATGTCCATGGTCAGGAAACCGTAACCATCTATTGATCAACGAGCTAGTCAACTAGAGGCTTACTAGGGACATGGTGTTGTCTATGTATCCACACATGTATCTAAGTTTCCTATCAATACAATTCTAGCATGGATAATAAACGATTATCATGAACAAGAAATATAATAATAACCAATTTATTATTGCCTCTAGGGCATATTTCCAACAGTCTCCCACTTGCACTAGAGTCAATAATCTAGTTCACATCGCCATGTGATTAACACTCACAGGTCACATCGCCATGTGACCAACATCCAAAGAGTTTACTAGTGTCAATAATCTAGTTCACATTTACCATGTGATTAACACTCGATGAGTTCTGGGTTTGATCATGTTATGCTTGTGAGAGATGTTATAGTCAACGGGTCTGAACCTTTCAGATCCGTGTGTGCTTTACAAATCTCTATGTCATCTCCTAGATGTAGCTACCACGTTCTATTTGGAGCTATTCCAAATAACTGTTCTACTTGGAGCTATTCTAAATTGTTGCTCCATTATACGTATCCGGTATCTCTACTCAGAGCTATCCGGATAGGTGTTAAGCTTGCATCGACGTAACCCTTTACGACGAACTCTTTTACCACCTCCATAATCGAGAAAATTCCTTAGTCCACTAGTTACTAAGGATAACTTTGACCGCTGTCCTGTGATCCATTCTTGGATCACTCTTGTACCCCTTGACTGACTCATGGCAAGGCACACTTCAGGTGCGGTACACAGCATAGCATACTGTAGAGCCTATGTCTTAAGCATAGGGGACGACCTTCGTCCTTTCTCTCTATTCTGCCGTGGTCGAGCTTTAAGTCTTAACTTCATACCTTACAACTCAGGCAAGAACTCCTTCTTTGACTGATCCATCTTGAACACCTTCAAGATCATGTCAAGGTATGTGCTCATTTGAAAGTTCCATTAAGCGTTTTGATCTATCCTTATAGATCTTGATGCTCAATGTTCAAGTAGCTTAATCCAGGCTTTCCATTGAAAAACACTTTCCAAATAACCCTATATGCTTTCCAGAAATTCTACGTCATTTCTGATCAATATGTCAACAACATATATTCTCAGAAATTCTATAGTGCTCCCACTCACTTCTTTGGAAATACAAGTTTCTCATAAACTTTGTATACACCCAAAATCTTTGATCATCTCATCAAAGCATACATTCCAACTCCGAGATGCTTACTCCAGTCCTCAGAAGGATTGCTGGAGCTTTGCATACTTATTAGCATCTTTCAGGATTGACAAAACCTTCCGGTTGTATCACATACAACCTTTCCTCAAGAAAAATCGTCGAGGAAACAATGTTTTGACATCCTATCTGCAAGATTTCATAAATAATGCAGTAGATCGCTAATATAATTCCAACAGACTCTTAGCATCGCTACGAGTGAGAAAGGTCTCATCGTAGTCAACTCCTTGAACTTGTCGGGAAACATCTTAACGACAAGTCGAGCTTTCTTAATGGTGATACTTACCATCATTGTCCGTCTTCCTTTTAAAAATCCATCTGTACTCAACAGCCTTACGACCATCAAGTAGTTCTTCCAAAGTCTACACTTTGTTTTCATACATGGATCCTCTCTCGGATTTTATGGTCTTGAGCCATTTATCGGAATCCAGGCCCACCATCGCTTCTCCATGGCTCGTAGGTTCATTGTTGTCTAGCAACATGACTTCCAAGACAGGATTACGTACCACTCTGAAGTAGTACGCATCCTTGTCATCCCACGAGGTTTGGTAGTGACTTGATCTGAAGTTTCATGATCACTATCATAAGCTTCCACTTCAATTGGTGTAGGTGCCATAGGAACAACTCTTTGTGCCCTGCTATACACTAGTTGAAGTGACGGTTCAATAACCTCATCAAGTCTCCACCATCCTCCCACTCAATTCTTTCGAGAGAAACTTTTCCTCGAGAAAGGACCCGATTCCAGAAACAATCCCTTATTGCTTTCGGATCTGAGACAGGAGGTATACCCAACTGTTTTGGGTGTCCTATGAAGATGTATTTATCCGCTTTGGGTTCGAGCTTATCAGCCTGAAACTTTTTCACATAAGCGTCGCAGCCCCAAACTAAGAAATGACAGCTTAGGTTTCCCCAAACCATAGTTCATACGGTGTCATCTCATCGGAATTATGTGGTGCCCCTTTTAAAGTGAATGTGGTTGTCTCTATTGCCTAACCCATAAACTATTGTGGTAATTCGATAAGAAACATCATGGTATGCATCATATCCAATAGGGTGCAGTTATGATGTTTGGACACACCATCACACTATGGTGTTCCAAGCTGTATTAGTTGTGAAACAATTTCCACAATGTCTCAATTTTATGCCAAACTCGTAATTCAGATATCCATCTCTATGATCATATCATAGATATTTTATCCTCTTGTCACGACGATCTTTCAACTTCACCCTGAAATTACTTGAACCTTTCAATAATTCAGACTCGTGATTTATCAAGTAAACATACTCAACATCTACTCAAATCATCTGTGAAGTAAGAACATAACGATATCCACTACACGCCTCAGCACTCATTGGACTGCACACATCAAAATGTATTTCTTCCAACAAGTTGCTTTCTAGTTCCATTTTACTGAAACCGAGGATTTCAGTCATCTTGCCCATGTGGCATGATTTGCATGTCTCAAGTGATTCAAGATCAAGTGAGTTCAAACGGTCCATTTGCATGGAGTTTCTTAATGCATATACACCAATAGACATGGTTCGCATGTCTCAAACTTTTCAAAATGAGTGAGCCCAAAGATCCATCAACATGGAGCTTCTTCATGCGTTTTATACCGATATGACTTACGTGGCAGTGCCACAAGTAGGTGGTACTATCATTACTATCTTTTGGCATGAACATGTGTATTACTACGATCGAGATTCAATAAACCATTCATTTTAGGTGTAAGACCTATTGAAGGTATTATTCAAATAAACAGAGTAACCATTATTCTCCTTAAATGAATAACCGTATTGCGATAGACGTAATCCAATCATGTTTATGCTCAACGCAAACACCAAATAACAATTATTTAGGTTTAACACCAATCTCGATGGTAGAGGGAGCGTGCGATGCTTGATCATATCAACATTGGAAACACTTCCAACACATATCGTCAGCTCACCTTTAGCTAGTCTCCGTTTATTCCGTAGCTTTTATTTCGAGTTACTAACACTTAGCAACCGAACCGGTATCTAATACACTGGTGCTACTAGGAGTACTAGTAAAGTACACATCAACACAATGTATATCCAATATACTTCTATCGACCTTGCCAGCCTTCTAATCTACCAAGTATCTAGGGTAATTCTGCTCCAGTGGCTGTTCCCCTTATTACAGAAGCACTCAGTCTTGGGTTTGGGTTCAACCTTGGGTTTCTTCACTAGAGCAGCAGCTGAATTGCCGTTTCATGAAGTATCCCTTTGTTCCCTTGCCCTTCTTGAAACTAGTGGTTTCACCAACCATCAAAAATTGATGCTCCTTCTTGATTTCTACTTTTGCGGTGTCAAACATCGCGAATATCTCAAGGATCATCATATATGTCCCTGATATATCATAGTTCATCACGAAGCTCTAGCAGCTTGGTGGTAATGACTTCGGAGAACCATCACTATTTCATCTGGAAGATCAACTCCCACTCGATTCAAGCGATTGTTGTACTCAGACAATCTGAGCACAAGTTCAACAATTGAGCTTTTCTCCCTTAGTTTGCAGGCTAAGAAAATCGTCGGAGGTTTTATACCTCTTGACATGGGCACGAGCCTGAAATCCCAATTTCAGCCCTTGAAACATCTCATATGTTTCGCGACGTTTCAAAAACGTCTTCGGTGCCTCAACTCTAAACCGTTTAACTGAACTATCACGTAGTTATCAAAATGTGTATGTCAGATGTTCGCAACATCCACAGACAACGTTCGAGGTTCAGCACACTGAGCGGTGCATTAAGGACATAAGCCTTCTAAGAAGCAATGAGGACAATCCTCAGTTTACGGACCTAGTCCGCATAATTGCTACTATCAACTTTCAACTAATTTTTCTCTAGGAACATATCTATGCAGTAGAACTGAAGCGCGAGCTACGACATAATTTGCAAAGATCTTTTGACTATGTTCAGGATAATTAAGTTCATCTTATGAACTCCCACTCAGATAGACATCCCTCTAGTCATCTAAGTGATTACATGATCCGAGTCAACTAGGCCGTGTCCGATCATCACGTGAGACGGACTAGTCAACATCGGTGAACATCTTCATGTTGATCGTATCTACCATACGACTCATGCTCGACCTTTCGGTCTTCTGTGTTCCGAGGCCATGTCTGTACACATGCTAGGCTCGTCAAGTCAACCTAAGTGTTTCGCGTGTGTAAATCTGTCTTACACCCGTTGTATGTGAACGTTAGAATCTAACACCCGATCATCACGTGGTGCTTCGAAACAACGAACTGTCGCAACGGTGCACAGTTAGGGGGAACACTTTCTTGAAATTATTATGAGGGATCATCTTATTTACTACCGTCGTTCTAAGTAAACAAGATGCATAAACATGATAAACATCACATGCAATCAAATAATAGTGACATGATATGGCCAATATCATATAGCTTCTTTGATCTCCATCTTGGGGCTCCATGATCATCATCGTCACCGGCATGACACCATGATCTCCATCATCATGATCTCCATCATCGTGTCTCCATGAAGTTGTCACGTCATCTATTACTTCTACTACTACAGCTAACGGTTAGCAATAAAGTAAAGTAATTACATGACGTTTATGTTGACACACAGGTCATAAATAAATTAAGACAACTCCTATGGCTCCTGCCGGTTGTCATACTCATCGACATGCAAGTCGTGATTCCTATTACAAGAACATGATCAATCTCATACATCACATATATCATTCATCACATCCTTTGGCCATATCACATCACATAGCATACCCTGCAAAAACAAGTTAGACGTCCTCTAATTGTTGTTTGCATGTTTTACGTGGCTGCTATGGGTTTCTAGCAAGAACGTTTCTTACCTATGCAAAAACCACAACGTGATATGCCAATTGCTATTTACCCTTCATAAGGACCCTTTTCATCGAATCCGATCCGACTAAAGTAGGAGAGACAGACACCCGCTAGCCACCTTATGCAATTAGTGCATGTCAGTCGGTGGAACCAGTCTCACATAAGAGTACGTGTAAGGTCGGTCCGGGCCACTTCATCCCATGATGCCGCCGAATCAAGATAAGACTAGTAACGGCAAGCATATTGAACAAAATCAACGCCCACAACTACTTTGTGTTCTACTCGTGCATAGAAACTACGCATAGACCTAGCTCATGATGCCACTGTTGGGGAACGTAGCAATAATTCAAAATTTTCCTACGTGTCACCAAGATCAATCTATGGAGTCATCTAGCAAAAAGGGAGGAGTGGATCTACATACCCTTGTAGATAGCGCGCGGAAGCGTTCAAGAGAATGGGGTTGATGGAGTCGTACTCATCGTGATCCAAATCACCGATGATCCTAGCGCCGAACGGATGGCACCTCCGCGTTCAACACACGTGCGGAGCAGCGACGTCTCCTCCTTCTTGATCCAGCAAGGGGGGAGGAGAGGTTGATGGAGATCCAACAGCACGACGGCGTGGTGGTGGAAGTAGCGGGATTCCAACAGGGCTTCGCCAAGCGCTGCGGGAGGAGGGAGATGTGTCATGGGAGGGAGAGGGAGGCGCCAGGGCTTAGGTATGGTTGCCCTCCCTTCCCCCCACTATATATAGGGCCAAGGGAGAGGGGGAGGGCGCAGCCTTGCCCCTTCCTCCAAGGAAGGGTGCGGCCAAGGGGGGGAGGAGTCCATCCTCCCCAAGGCACCTCGGAGGTGCCTTCCCCCTTTAGGACTCTCCCCTCCTCTTGTCCCTTTGGCGCATGG